>NW_028186756.1:5862924-5919934 GCF_003343005.1 Rhea americana
AAAAAAAAAGAAAAAAAAGAAAAAAATTGCAGGATTTGCTCTCTGTTCCAGCACTGTGGGGCTGGGACGGAGAGGTAAGCAGGGCTCCCTGTGCTCCCCAATGCCCACGTACGGCACTAAGGCACAGGCGGGGTGCCCTGCGGCAGTCCGGCACGGGTGGCAGTCACCCTTTAAATGTGACATGGGGCTTTATCCTCAATGGCTGTCGTGTTACACCGGCTTTGGAGCTCCAGTGCTGCGTGAGAGCTGCTGGCACCGAGGTTTCCAGGTGGGTTGGATGGCAGAAAGGGATCCAATGACCTGGTGCACAGAAAGCAAAATTTAGCTCTTGTAAAAAGTAGAAGATGGAGCATTTTTCGTGTGGCTTCCTTGCCTCCCACTGCATCCATTGCTCACGGCATCCTCCAGCCAAATGCCCTTCAGCTGAATTCCAGCTGTGTGGAGTTGGCTGGGAAGTGGGGAGCGAATAGCAGGGGGGTGGTTTTTTTTTTTTTTCCTTTTCCACTCAGATTTTTTTCTTCAAAATATAAAATCTTGAACAAAGTCTTATGTGATACTGCAAATACCAGCAGCTGCATTTGTGGGCAGCTGCACGCCAGCCGCTGTAAATCACCGCCGAGCCCCTCAAAAGACACAATATGCCTGAAAGCCGTGAACAAACTTGTGTCTGAGGAATATGATCAGGAAGTAGTTGAGAACAGCTCCACCGTTGGTTTCACAGACAGATGACGTAATACGAAGGCAGATTGACCCTAAAGATTATTGCCAGGCTTTGCTAAGTATTTCTGGCCTCGGAAAAAGGCCAGCGCTGTCAGGTAGTATCTTTTCTCCTGCAGTTCAGTTCCTGAAGTCTAACCTACTTATTCATCCTTTGTGTTTAGCCTTTTTTTTTTTTTCATGTGCTTAGAGGTCCMGTTCCCCAGCAAATAAGTGAACATGCCTCATTTTCAGAAGGACAGTCTACATACATGACTGAAAAATACAACAGGGACTTTTCCATAGTGCATGTGACCAAGAGCTTCTGCTGAACATTAGCCTCACATGTGGTTTGTGTGCTGAACACATTCACAATAGCTATCAGAAAGTCCTTCCAACCTCAAGGACACAGTATGGGGGAAAAGAGCACTGGAAATCCCTGTGCACATGTGGCTTTTTTAATCAAAGGGATAAAAGGATACCTAAATTCACTTTGAAATGCAGCTGGTAAGTGAAATCTCTATCATCACGTGAAACCAATACTGTGTTATTTTCCTTTTGGCCCATGGAGGAGGGGCTGAGAGCGTCTCAGCACATTCGTGAAAGGCTTTCGGTTACACGTCCTACTCTAGGCTCTGTGGGCCGTGAGAAGCACGAGCCAGACCTTTCAGAGATAAGCAAGTCTTCACCACCTCCATGTCTTTCAAGTTGCCAGCAAAAGGTCCCGTGCTCTAGAGCAGCTTCTTGGCATGGGCCAAATCCATTCCTGCAGGAGACATGCAGCTAAACCATCCCAGCTGGTTGAGGGATGGTAGCTGCTGCGGGAAGCCCAGGGAGCAGCTACGCGACCCATCACCCTTCTCTCCGAGGGCCACCGCTGGCCGTGGCTCGCAGGGGCCGGCGCGGACTGCYGCCAGGTCTCAGCCCGCTTCCACGTTATTGATCCTGTTACCTCGCCGCTGGTATCAGCTATGTCATTTTCTAACATTAAGTCAGTTTAAGTCTCCGTAATGCTACAAACACAAACACATCCATTAAAAATTCAGACCAACGGCAGCTCTCCCACAGACAGTACTTACTGTACTGTACTTCATGCATCCTGGGAAGAGAATCAGAAAATAGCAGAAGACAGAATAATTTGTAATGATAAAATGGGTTACATTTTCATAAAAATTTTATTTTTACTTTTTTTAAATAATTCAATGCACTGGCAGTATAATTAATCCCTCTATGAGAGACACAAATGTACCAGTTCAACCAATATTATTTATACAGAGACATTGTGTTTAAAAACAACAAAAGTACATTTAAAATGTTTGTACATAAAGTATTACTGCGTTTTTTTTGAAGAAGGAACAAATGTAAACAAAATGCATAATTGTGCAACACGTAGGAAATACAAAGCAAAACAGGCAAGATACAATTTTATACATATAAAGCAAAAGAAATCAAACTTTTATAACTATACAACATTTCAGTAATTGCTTGACATTTTAACAGTTACCTTGGTCTGTACAAAACAACTTATACTTAAAACTTTACAAGAATAACATGCTTGTTCAGAACAAAGACACCTTGTGGAATTGCAATGATTATTGATATGGTATTTGCACACGAGGGGAAAAAAAAAGCTAGTTCAATAGTAAATAAAACGTAAGAATGCAAGGTAAAGGGCCACTTAGTAAACTGTAATCTAATTCCAATAGCTAATTAAGTTGCACTGCAATGTAGAAATTAAATCTGACTTTTGCTGGAAGACCAAAAGGTCATCATGTTGCTCTATTTCCAGGAACCAGAAGAAAGCATATGTAAATTTTTCTGATATTTTGGTTACTTTCACACACACACACGCACGCGCATGCACGCGCGTGCCAAAGAAAAGGTATTTACTAAACCAGCCAGAAATGGTAGGCAAGAGCACGCAAATGCTAGACTTCCAACATTGCTAGGTTAAAAAAACAGGACAACTAGCAAGAGCAAACATTTGTTTAGTTTGCCAGAGTTCCTTTTCCTGAATTTTAGTCGCATTTTTTTTCTTCTTCAGAAGACAGGAAACAATTTAATTTCAATTGAGCCTTTTAAAAAATACTGGGAGCGCTACACCAAAGACAAAACACAAACCAGATAGCCCAAAATTAAAGCAAAAAACAAACAAAAAAAGCAGATCTTTTGACTTGTCATACATTGTGATGCTGTGTACTAGGCCTTTTCAATATGGGTTTAAAAAAAACCCAGCATTTAAGATTCAGTAGAAAATACGCAATCCAGAGATGTCAGAAATACAGACAGGAATAAATTGTACAATATTTTATGGAATTACAAGGACTGCCAGTTTAGATAAAATGTACGTAGCTTTGAACGTCCTCAAAYGATAGATATGGCTAAAATTAAACTCCTGATTGCATCAACTTAACTAAGGCAGTGCCTGATTCTGCGATCTGGGTGCTGAGTACTATGGTACATGGAGCTACTCCCATGGATTTCAGTGGAGCAACCTGCAGGTTAAGATGCTCAAGGGAAGAAGGGCAGAATTGGGCCTGGATAAATATTTGCCATGGCTTCTGAGTGTACAAAACCCATTTGGCTTAGAAAACACACTTTAGCCTGCTGTAATGTCTTTGAACTAAAGTAACAGATTCCATCTCAAGACTGACAGCATTTATGACACATTTAAATTTATTTGCCATTTTTCTATGCAAGCTAATGCTGATGCCAGTAAATATTTAAACTCAAAGGTAATGAAATTGCAACATGCCTTTTAGTTAAAAACAAAACATATGCAAGCCTAGACAGAAGGCAGAAGTTACCCTCCAATTCTTTTAGCAGAGATTATCTGGTGCTCAATCAAAAGAGGTCAATATATACTCAGCTTGAGTATATATTTATAAAGCTGCATTAGGCCATATAACACAGCCTGTAAAGGGAGAGGACTAGTTTTTCAGCTGGTGTAAATCAGCACTGACATCTATGGAGCTACTTAGAGGCACAGCCAAAGCTTTGGCCCACAGTCATCAGAAACATGCAACGATCATTCACTCCATATGTAAAAATCTCAGCGGTGGGAGTGAAAGTGTAATCGACTTCAGATAAAAAGCTACTCTGGTCATCTAGTTTCTGATAATGCTTTTCCATTCTCTGTGGTCTAAAGCAGTTTTACGATGTGCTCCATACTGCATAGCTTTGCAAAGTACGGTATTTCCTTGCAGGCAAGGATTATGTACATTAATCATTTCATTGGCATGATCAGTAGAAAAGGCATGATGATAAAAGCTTTGGGAGTTTATCTGCATAGAGATATATTGGCAAAAATTAGTTGGGGTTAAACGGGCTGATCCTCAGCATGTGCATATTGGATTAACTCCACTGAAATCAGTACTCCTATACCAGTTTATACCAGCTGAGGAACTTGTACTCTATCATCTCTGTCACAAATAAAGCATGTTTATTCTTATCCACAATTCAGTTCCTTCACAAATTCAGTGGTAAATGCCTCCTGCCACTGGGTCAAAACTTCTTCATGTGGAGTCCATAACTCCACATTATGTGTCACTGAAGTCAATAGTGGTTTCCCTGAGCAAGGGCTGAGTCAACACATGGTCTGGTTGAAGAGCAAGTCTGTGCACAGTCGCTCCAGCACCGAGCCAGAGAACTTCAACTACTTTCGGTGGAGTGAGGGCTCAGCTAGAACAAAACTGGTGCAATTCCATGGAATTAATTGGTTTAATGCAAGTGAATTTCTGGTCCAATAAGTTGAACTCTGGCAATATTATGCCAGATTTATTAGTGAGCTTCTCCCTTGATAAACAGTACTCAGCAAGCTCAGTAGGACTTGCTTGACTGCTGTATGACAACAGCATTTGGCCCAATGAATTCCATGGACCGAGCCAAGTTACTCTACATTTGTTTGGATCAAAATTTGGTCCGTTTTAATGTTGTTCATTAAAACAATAAAATTCAGAGCCCGATTTTCCTTCTAACTCAGAGAAGGAGATAACTGAGTAGAAATAAAGATTAACTTCATTAACTACTTAATGTATTTCAATGAAATTACAACAGAGTGATACTCGCACAGTTGTGTCTAAAACCATATCCAGCTTAGAGAACTTGCATAGAGGGGAACTCAGGTAAAGTCAAAGATGAAAACAAGTCTCAAACAGCTGCAACATCCGCTCGCATGGCTTATACCACTGGCATCAGCAGTCCTCAACAAGAGTCCTGTTAGCACAAGTGGTCCTGTGGACACCACAATTCAAACTGCAATTCTGCACACAGTGACTATTGCCATAGTTTTACTATGTTACAGCATGCAATGCTCCTGTCGACCTGTTCAGTGTTTCTACATGCAGAGCAGGTAGAAGTGAGTGCTCAAATCCAAGTCCCATCTGCAGCCACAGAGGACCAAAGCTAAGAGTAGTGCACCTGCCACATGCAGGCAGTGGGCTGAGGTCACTTGAGCCTGCTGGGCATTGCCTCCCCCCACCCGGTGTCTCCTCCACACCAGGACAGCGGCCAGGGTTATGTGGTGGATCCACAGTGCTCAGGCACTTGGTCCAACGCCTCGAGCAGCTTGAGGGCTCTGGCAGTCCAATGTCCTGTTGGTGGCCCCTCTCCAAAGGGGAGCACATACATTGCTACTTGAGCTGACCACTAAGTCCCTGGGTTTGATCCTTGGAAATGTCGTGAGAGAAAAATGATTTAGCTCTATGGTGACTTCAGGGCAGTGATAAGCTTCAGCTCTTTATGATACGTGGTGGTAGCATGAGGCGAATTAATGAATTGGATGAGATGGTGCCGTATTAGGATTTTGTATGATACCAAGTCACAGGTGTTATTTTGCAGGACATAGCAACAAGAAGCACTCACAAGTTAAACTCATAAGGCCACCCCGCATGAACTCACCCGTTTCTTTAGATGATTTTTCACATCTTTACCATTGCCTAATGTGATGAGCTGTCTGAGATGCTCCTATGTACCCTGCTACTCTGAGCACAGCTTATCTTCATAGTGTTTCTCAAGTGCCCCCTGACATGGTCAAGGTTGATTCTCATCTAACATCATCAGTTGTATGCAGTACAACAAGCTGGTGTGAGATGGTCAGAATCACTGATATTGGAAGACAAAATAAATAGACCAAATATCTTTGAAAAGGAGTATCTACAGTAAAACTACCAAGTAATTCAGAAAGGGAGTGGCACTGTGGCAATGACAACTACTCTATGTCAGGTAGAAACATTTCATATTCAGTCTCAGGGAGATTTAGATAGTAAGAGAGAGGATAATCAAGCAAGCATGAGGTCTCTTCCAAACTTACTGATTCTATGATTCTATATGTGTGTATATATATATATATATCACTAGACAATGCAGAGTGTCTGTATGCATTGTTGTGTCCAGTGGTCTGGTTATATCACAGACGTACAGGAGGAGTATCAGGGTAACTGAGCCCTACCAATATTAACAAGACCTGTTCTATTTGTATTTATAAAATACTACGTAAAATAAAACTAGAAGATGTCATAAAGATGGTGGACTGTTTTTTTTTGTGTGCACCCTTCTGTCAACCCCCTACTGCACTCCACTGAAGTCAGGGAGATGCTAGGTGAGGCAAARGCACACCTTGAGCTGTGTGCCACTCATGTAATGGGCATCTCTCTCTAAACTTGTTTCAAAATGACAAATTAATTTTCTTTGGTGACCTGCAAAATATTTAGTATTTCTTAAAAGTTCAAGACATTGGACTGCTACAAATGCGTTAACCTTCTGAAAAACAACAGCCCTAACAGTATGTTGACATTGTTTTCAGTTTTTACATTGACTTCAGTGACCACAGGACCAAGATGATAGAGTTATTACTTTCTGTCATATCTGCTTTGCTTGCAAAGAGACAACGGATGCAAAGATGACTATGCACATACTACAGAGGAACACATTAATAACTCTGATACCACTTAGCAGTGTTAAGAGCGTGTTCTCTTTAAGGCTACCACCTCTTTTTTCCTTTGCTATGACAAATGAGCACAAACTTGCTGTTGCAAATCCATTCACACACACACGCATACACTCTGCAATACTGTCTGTAGCGCAGTTTCTCCCCATCTCAAAGCAAAGTATATTAATACCCAAGTCAGAATCTTTGAAGGGTCCCATTTTTTCAATCTTTTAAGCCACACTCACAAAACTAATCATTGGATTTAGATAGCACTACGTATTAATAAAAACACAATGAAAACATTTCCTCCAAAGTACCTAAGAACTTGTCTGTGAATCTAAACCATTATAATGGAAGAACATCATAAAATCTGTGAAATTAAAAAATCATAGAAATTAAGATCTAGATTCAATTTCTCAGATTTTGTTTCATTAGAAGGAATAAAAATCCTTAACCTTTATTCTTAAAAAAAAAGTACCACTGAAATCAGACCTGTCCCTATCTTTCAAAGGTGGTCATCTATAAATGAGACAATCAATATATTCACAGAGAGGCTATTTAAATGATTAAAAGCCCAAAGCCCATGTAAAAAAATCTGAAATTAAGCTATGAGAAGCAAGCTGGGAAGGACAATCAAACTATCAAAAAACAAAGGCTGCAAGCTAAACCTGAATGACTAAAAAAAAGGCTAAGTACATAAAATAAAATAAAATAAAATAAAATAAAATAAAATAAAATAAAATAAACCCACAAATACTGGGCCAAACCTGGCTAGCTAAGCTCAGTGTGAACTTTCCCCGCTGTTAGTTTTCTAGAGTGGGAAGCGCAGTTGGTCCTTCCAAAGCAGCTGCCTGAGCACAGCTGAGGCTAGCAACCAATGGGACATGGTCCAGTGGAACATCGCCCGTATGGGATACATCATTTCAAGCTTTTGAGCTCTGCTCTTGTGGACTGTGTTTCCAAGTGCACATCACATGGCTGGAGGAGCTCACTGCACTAAAAGCAGGATATTCCGCCTGCACATGGTAAAATGCTTCACTTAAGACCTACTGTAGCTCTTGACATGGAGGTTAAGTGCTATGTAAATGCCTCACTCAAGCACTTAGGACTTTGCTGCCCTAGGATCTTGTACTGATGGAGCTCCCAAATGTTTGCGTTAGCCCTTTGCTTTGCATGCTGTCTTCACTGCTGAGCTATGGTTATTGCTCCAAACCTCCTGAAGCACAGGACACAAATGACAGTCTTGTCAGCTCTGGCAATTTTAAATGGAGCTTAGAGTCCTTCTTAAAGCCCAGCTACAGAAATCAAGCAATTGCATCAGTGTCTCAGTTTATCATCATTCAAAATAAATGTGTCATTTTCTGGCCCTCAGCATGCTTGAGAAATGCCTGAAAACATGTCTTGAATTCATCCTCAAAGCCCCATGATCCAGAGGGCAAATACAGGAACCTAAAAAGTTTATTTAAAGGAAAGGCACGATTTGAAGCCAATCCTCTAATTTTTGGTGCTTGGTTCACGACTGTGAATGTCTGCAGTGGGCAATGTTAAGAGCAGACACAGAAAATGCTGAAGCAAATGCAAGTGGTTTCCCCGTGGCTCACAACAAACAAACAATCTTATTTGATTAACTCTGTTTGAAATAATATTTTAAGGGGTAAAACGATTCCACAAAGATGACATGTTGGCATTTGAAATGAGATGAATATAGTGCCTGTAAAAGTGCAATAATCCTTAATAACTAACCCAAAAGAAACATCATCCCCAGGGATAAGAAGGTAATTCACTCCCTATATTTAATTTGTTCCTAGGCTGCTTTTGAAACAAGACTGCTAAATAGTAAGTTGGCTTGTGATCCTAGGCTAGACTGCTGGACTTATCATGCCATTGATTCCGCATACATTTCAAACTAAGTCGCAGGATGCAAAATCAGGTGGGCTAATTCCTTAAGCTGTTTAAGCAAAAGATTGTGAGCATACGCTGAATTTAGAGATAGGAGTTTGTTTACTACAAGCAACAGGGAAAAAATAATACACTGACTTCACTGACTGAGTGCAGCTAACTCCTTGAACAGTCTTGTCTCTGAAGATGGTATTTCAAGATGTACCTATCTTCATAAATTCACAGCTGTTTAGGATTTCAGTCTACATTAAAGAAAAAAGTGAAGGCAATGCACTTAATTATACTAAATAGTTACTGAATCCCGTTAGTGGGATCTTGTAAAAGGAATGGAAAACTTTGGCTTATGACAAAACCACTCCACCACTACTTCATCTCAAATAGTCACTCTGCTTAAATAAAAAGAAAACCTTCTGCAAGTACTTTCTTTTCTCTCTCTCTCTCTTTTTTTTTTTTTTTAAAAAAAGAAAGAAGAACGCCGCCCCCCCCTTTATTCTACATTTCTGAATAGTTTTCACTGTTGTGGTTTTGTTCATTAGCTACTGGGGAAAAGATCAGCGTGACAAATGCTGTCGATTCATGTTTCAGCCAGGTTACCAAAACCCTCAAAGAATAGATAAGGGTATATATATCGATCGCTGTAGGAACAGGAATGTGCAGATAACCCAGGATGTGCACATTCTGCAAATGTCCTTTGCAGACAGCCCCAAACTGGATGATTTCTCTAATGAGCCCTTGGCTGCATTTACAATACACCCTTGTGGAACRAAGTATTAGGAATTATTGATTTTTAAGGGAAGCCAGTATTAAAGGAAACTAACATACAACTGCTACAGTGATGTTTGCCTTAAATGTGCACTGGGCATAGTCCTTAAGCTGCTCTTATTGCAAATATGCAAGGCCTGCTCTAAAAATCCTAACAGTCTGAACCTTTTAAATGGAAATTTGTCCTATTTATCTGGTCACAACCCAGTGAGCAGAATCCAATAACTCACCAGATTAAAGGACATACAGGATTATAYAGCAGAAGGTAATTGCAATTAACTAATATCTGGATAGCATTTAATACACATATTGTATTATTTCAATGAGATGAGACAGAATAATATTTACATTGCTGTGAGCATTTTCAGTTTATAGAAATGGAATTTACAGTTTAGTAAGGTATGCAGGCGTTACACCAAGGATGAGATGAGACCATTTAAAGTCTTGTGAAATATTGATAAAAATTCATTTTGCTTTGTTTCATGCACCAGTGCATCTTGCAGTGGTACCAAAACAGCAGTGCAGTTTATAACAGGGGAAAAGAAGAGGAGGAAAGAGCAAATGTGAAATGGTCTAATTTATTCACAATTGCTTTGAAATTCTATCTGATTTGTCTCATTATTATTCATACATTAGAATAATAGTCTGAAACATGACAGCATGGGTAAATAGATGCAGAGCTTGGAAAGTAGGTAATTTGACTGAAGAATTCATTGCCATTATTAAACAAATGTTATATTTCTTTTGGGTAAATCTGGTGATTTTATTTAATTTGTCATTGTTTTCAAGATAGCAATATAATACTGTTTGTTTCTAATGCTCTGAAATGAACAAAACAGGTGTAAATTTATGCCATATGGAATTATAATTTTTCAACAGTAGCTGGTTAGTTAAACTTCCAGAGAATTTCATGAAAAATGTGCATACAGTTATTAATGGACTTTTACATACAATATTGATGCTTAAAGTGTAGTGCTCCTGATAACATCTGCTTTCACTGAGTCACTATGCAAGAAGAGATTGTTCTGTGAAGAAAAACCTTTGAGATTAAACAGTAAAACTGAAAGAAAATTTACAGATTTAGCATCGGAATGGTAGAGGAGACTATGAAAGCTAATATTTTGAAATTGTCTAAAAACTGCATTGTGCTGCCTACTGAAATTATGAAGATGACAATAAACAGGTAGAATAGAATATCAAAACCTCATTGCATAGTGTGTCATGTTTCTTAAATGAGGCATTCCTTCACCTTTTACCTCCTAACACCTTTGGTGATCTTACACTATGTACCTGTAAGATACTCAATGTTCTCTTTTAGAGGTTAAGCCTATAGAAAGTATGAAATCCTAGCAATGATGTACTGTGTCACGTAATGATGCCAGAATTAAGTGCTGAAAAGCTTGGTTCAGATTCAGAAGGCGATTTTGAGTGAATAGCTATAACTTCTACTAATTTATTTCAGAAGGGACTTCTCTTATATATCCTCAAATATTTAAGATGCTTTGTACTATTTCTCAGGAATCCGTATCTTCTCAAAGTGCTTTTTTGTTTTCACTTGAAGGCAGCATGGATTTAAAACAATACTGCAGGAAATGTACCGTTCCATAAAGCACATAAGGATGGCAGGATCCAGGAGACACAAGGCATAGAAAATTGTCAAAAATGAGTAGATGGTACAACACATACTGCTAGAGTCAGAAGTTCCATTTCTGGTGACTTCTACTTCCAATAGATAGGATATTAAAAAAGGCAATAAAAATGAAGTTACATGAATAAATTTCCAGAAATGAGTGGAGTTCCACCAGTGATCGTCTGTGCGCTGGTAGAGGTAGAGCAATGGGGATGTTATGAACAGGGCAGCAGTCACTACAATAAATGAGCCTCAATGCGGAGCCAGTGGAGTCCTTGGCGAACATAACGGACCAGATTGGTCATACTGCTGTGTTGTGTTAAGGGTCCCATCACTGAGTCCAGGTCTACAAAGAATTCTGCAATACACAGGAAACAGAAGTCATTGTTTCAGGCAACCGTACAGAAATACATGTATTATGACAATTTCGTACTCACTAGCAGCACTGCAGTTAGTGAGCTGTCAAGACCTTGTACACACGAGCACATGGTCTGTAGAAAAGACTCCTCATACACAAGGCCTGCATTAAGGTGGCTCCTAGTGTCAAGGTCAGAAGGTTATATGGTGACATCTTGTCTAAAGTCTTGTTTAAAACACTGCAAAGAACCTCCCCAGCAACTTCTCCATTCAGTCTATGACTTTGAACCCATCACTATCATTTAGAAATATCTCCTGGCTCATCCTAAAGATTGCAAGTGATGGAAAGGACATTTCTAGGTAAGTTGTCCAAGAATCAATTGCCCTCACATCACAGAAATCACCTCATCACAGAAATCTGTCACAGAATACTTCACCTTATAATCTTCTTTAGGGTCAAACTCTAAAATTTAAAATTGATATCCTGTAACTCATTTTGTACTGGATTTTAAAATTGAAGAATTTAAACAAAGGCAACAATGTACTTCTTAAAYAGACCAAATTAGATTATCCAGGCTGGAAGTCAACCAAAACATGGTATGCGTGGTTACCAACGGTCTTACTTTAGTTCTGATGATCTTCATTTTCARTTTTTTTTAAGAGTAGTCTAGACTTGCTGACCGTATGATTTGAATAGCTGGCAATGAACTATGACACTTATTTTCTTCATGCTGTACTCCCTCCTGGGCATGAAGAGTTGGTCTGGATCCTAAAGAGATCCTCCACTTTCTGTTACTGCCATTGCAGCAGCTTTGGCCATCTGCTCATCCTGTAACAGCTTCAGAAGCCCCAGGGGATGGGGGGAGGAAGAAAGGGAGAGAGGGAACATGGCAGAAAAATGACAACTAGGAGATGGGAACCCTCCTCAACTGGAAACCCCTCAGAGTACAGATGGCAACCAACTATCATGACAACCAGTGGCTGAGCCCCTACACTTGCATCCCATCTAAAATCTAGTCCTCTCAGCACTCAGCCAGCTAACACTGTCTTGGCTGCAGTCTTGAAGAGCAGATGCTGGATAAAAAATCATTATCAGTACTTCTGCATGTAAGTTCTGCTTTGAGGTCTTCTATCCAAGTATTGACAGCCTGACCCTGGTCAGCTTGGGAGCTACAACTGTATCACAGCACAAAGTGATATGGCTRGAGGCAAGCATAAAGAAAGCTTAGGGATATCACTAGTCATGTTATGATTCTGTAGCCAGCAGTTACTTTTAATCTTCCTTCCTCTGTCTTTTATTCCCCTCCTCTAGTGTGAAATCAATACATTTAGAAGTGAAATAATGTACTGTCTTGCTTGCGTTCTAGCGATCTAATTCTAGGCTCAAATAAACAATAATTGCTTTAAACACTGGGAATTCAGCTTGAAGACTAATTTCAGTTTGCCGATCTGAAATTATTTCTTGAAAAAGCTATGAACGCTAAAGCCACTTATTTAAGTTATATGTGAAATAACAGGCCTTCATCACTACAGAGCTGATGGTTTTCTACTGCAGAGYAGAAGTGCTGCTATCTTTAGAAGCTTTAAAAAAAATTCGATTTTGTAAAATCAGTGGAGAGTTTGATGCTATAACGGGTGAACAGCTCTGACAGTCATCCAGCACAGACTAGCACATGGGTTGGCTTTGGGAAGGGTGCAGTTTAGGCTGCTCTGCTACGGAGGCACATTTTATGACTTACTCCCATTCCCCGGCATGCCCTAAACTCCACCAACTATGGAAAATTCAACCAAAGGTACTTTGCTGTGTGTTCTTCTGTTTTTCAATCCAGATCAGCTTGGTAGGTCATAGTTGTGCTGCTCTCTTTCTTGCTATGCTTTTTTACTTTAATGGTACATGTTTATAGGAGGCTCACAAGAAAGGGATCTGCCTCCTGCTCTTAGCCAGCTGGACATGAGTCAAGTCCAAGCTGCAGGTCTGCTGGCATACTCAGAGGAGCACAAAACCAAAGGTGGCAGCCACGCACACAGGGAGGGTGTGCTACAGACTCACTGATGTGGCTATGTAGCTTCTGTGATGCAGAAGAGGTCTCTTGTGTCTGCATGGGCATAACCTAAGAAACAACTATGGTAGCAGGAGCAGCCTGCTAGGCTGTTATATATTAGAATGATTGGGCCACATTTTTACCTCAMGCTCTAATAGCTCATCAGGGACATGTTCTTGAGCAGGACACTCCCTGTGATTCAGAGGACAAGAGGAAATATTGTGAGCTCACCACCAAAAAATAAGTCACTAGGTCTGATTTTTGATTGAATATTGGGTTTTCAGTTAAACAGGCTTTTTCAAAAAAATGACTCCAATTTCCAAGGGAAAAAAATCTCATTTTTTATAACGACCTGAATGCCTAAACTGAAAGCCTAAACCTAAATAAACAGAGACCAAGAGATTTATACATTGCTGGGACTTAGGGCAGAGGATACGGTTTGCACCTGTCCTGTTTGCTGCCAGTCCAGCYGGTAAAGGTGGCATAGAGGTAGCTGTGGAGTAAGGAGTGAGCCCTGTCCCAGCAACTAAGATGCATGTGTTTTGAGTGATTTCAGAGATGCAAGTGAAAACTGCTACAAACTACCATTACAGTTAGATTTCATAAAATAGTATGTTATTTCTCTTGTCAAAAAGTCTTAAATATAGCCTCATGTAATGAAATCCATCATGTGATATGATGAAACCTGCAGACTACGGCAGCTGTTCTTATGTACTTCTGTTTTGTTACACCATGCTTTTTTCAAATTGTAGTTTAAGTGTGCAACTTTAAATCTAAAATTTAATTAGGAATGAAATGTCTTTCCAGATAGACTGTAAAGACAGGCATGCAATAACATGTATGAACATCTGATTTCTCTTTCCAATGACTTATGAGATTATAGTTATATTTAAATGAGATTTGAAGCAACACAAACTTTCCATTCACTGTGAGTACAGCGTAGTTTATGAAACAAGTAAAGATATGACCAAATAGGGCACAATCCTAGGTGTCCGGCTCACATGAGAAACCCTTATTCATATATCCAATCCCACTAAAATCAAAGGGACTGCTCATCTGAATAAAGATTACTCCTATATGACTTTGTAGAATTGGGTTTATTTGATTGTAAATCTAAATGAGAAAAAGAAGAGTATAGAGGGGAAAAATTCAGAAAAAGATTCAGTATTTTTTATCTCATCCAGCTCCAGGATTGATAACAGTAGTGTCTGGGTATGTTTGCTGTCTGCTGGCTGAATGCCTGAGCTATTTTGATTCACTATCAAGCAGAACATTTAACAACTCCACAACACACAGGGCTAATTACAAGATTATCACCATCTCATTCTCCTGTCAGAGCATCCTCTTGCATTCTCACTATAATATTCTGCAGTACATTTCACTTTTACATTTTATGAAAATGGATGCATCTATGGAAAAAATCCAAAATGACTGCACTGCTACTAAATTAACGAATGTGAACAAAGACAAGAAGCAGTGGGGAGGACYGGACAGAACTTCTATTATTGTTCCTCATCCAGGGATAGATCATTATGACCTACTATTCAGACATAAAACCCTATAAATCTCAAGCTTGGTTTCTCTAAATCAGTGGAAATTTGCCACTGACATTAATGGGAGTAAGATCAAACTGCATACAGTGAGCACGTTTGTCGGGAAAAGTCAGCCATCTGAAGTTTCAGTATAATTTAAGAGAATGAGCCAATTCACAAAGAGACTATTTCCCAGTTAGGCTCTGCACCTCCAGTATCAAAGAAAGCTTTGTCAATGATTTGTGCAAGCCCGCGCTGGAACCTCAATAATTACATTACCATGGGGGCAGTTCACAGCTGGCCAGCAATAGGGCAGATTTGTGCTTTAGTTACATCTCTGCAACTCCACTCTAGTCAATATAACCCAGTCACAAACCACTTGCCAAAACTCCTTGGAACAATCATGGTAAAGACTTACGTTTTGCTGTTAGAAATAAATAAATGGATTTGCAATCCAATCAGGGCAGCCAAGGCCACAGTTTTCAGTAGACATGTCATAATCAGACTCCCTGCATAAACGTAACATCTGATGTTTGCTTATTACCCTATCTAGCATTTTAATAGTCTTAAACTGGATGAGAGAGCAGTCTGGAAATAACTTCTGTGCTCCAAGAGAAGTTGAAACTGTGAACAAATTTTCAGACTCCAAAGCTCTCATCACTTGGGGCTCATGTCTGCTAAATTATTTGCCAGCTGCTCTGACAACCCTGTGTTCACCATGTTACACATATCTCCCCCTGTGCTTGACAAGGGAAGATATAAATTGGCTATGGTGACCAATGAGCAGATTTGGTCTGTTTGCTCAAGCTGTCACAGCTGTGCTCTTAGATGGGGCGGTTCTAGGTTCAATCCCCAACAATTCCTGTTAGGACAAAAAGAAATCTAATGCTGATGAGTGAAACAGGACAAGGACGCAGTGGCGCGGGGCACCTTTGTTCTCCTTAGTGAGCTTATCAGCCATGTCCCAGTGCTCATAGCTCCGCAGGACGTTGTTGGTGATGTTGACGTGGCTGGCAGCCATGTGGTGGATGCGCTGAGGGATGGTGATGGTCCCCGCTGAGGAAGAGCCGGTGGTGCCTGCACTGCTCCCGGCAGAGCTGGCTGGGGATGGGCTGAGGGACATGGGTGACGGCGTTTCTGTGCTCCTGCAAGAGGTGAAAGCAGAGTGAGTCCCAYCCAGGCACACCGCTTACCCTGAACTTGCGAAAAAAACTCCACATCCCAGCTGTAGGAGAACATGCAGTTGTATCTCGTCATTTTATGACAGAGGACAGCTTATAAACTGGGGCTGACTGAAAATAAAAGAGATTTAATTCTCCCTACAAATGAACTTGTTATTTAAAAAAATATACATCTATCATAAAAACTGAACAATCTTTCAGAGAAAGAAGTATCTCATAGCTGTAATGATTTTTCTACCTGCTGCCAGAAGCTGCTATGGCAGTTAGAAAACACTCAATGTGCAATATTGGCTTATCATCAAAACATTTTGTGGAAACCACAATGACAGTTTGCTCCAAATGCAGTCAACACAATAAGCAAAGTGCAAATCTTAAAAGCACCCYGCAGAGCAGTATTAGGAGCTGAAGGTACTGTAGGATTATGAGTATGTCTATCGGATTCTCTAAGACTGGCTATGGAGATTTGTTTCTAATTGCCTAAAGTTCATCTGCACAGCTTTATACAGAGCTGTGTTTTAAGTTACCTACTTACTGCAGCACTAATGTTCTAATATAGATTTTCCTTTAATTCTAACATCAGCAATTAGGAATCACCTGCTGGCTTCAGGCAGCATGGAGGTCAGCACAGCAATCTCTTATGTTTAGAGCTGTACAGTGCTGAATGCTCACGTACAGCTGCTCTCTTTGAAAACTCGTTTCAGCCAACAAGATTATGGGTTCCAAAAATTTCTTCTCTTGCCCTTATTTAGAGCCACTTAACTAAACAAATAAATTTGATTTGCTATGACATACACTTGGGCCAAGGTGCTCCTGGCACTCTTTGCATGAAACAGAGATGCCCAAACTCCCCGGACAGGAATGTCCAGACCCTTCTCGAGATGGGCGGTCACTGATGCTCCATGCTGGAAAACAGCACACAGCTCACCCAGTCTCATTAGTGGCCCTAAGCAAACCCCAGAATGCAATGGCTCCTCTTGGCTTGATACTGTCGATGGTCATAGACATGAAACACGGGAACAGAGCTGTGATGTGACATTGCGTAGATGCTGTACAACAAGAAGCCTGCCACATGTGGCATAGCCCTGGGTTAAAGGACGTTTCTGACATTAGCTTTTGCTGCACATTTTCCAACCGTTTTCCTACTCTTGGTGCTCAAAAACAGGCTCCTCAAGATGAGATACAGCCTTTTTCTGGAGCTAAAGGTCCAAGTTAGTTCAGCAGCTTGTACCTTTTTCACACAGCTTATGTGTTATAGTTGAAGCATATCCTATGGCACAAACGTTTTATTTTTAAGTCTCAGAACATCCTGGTTGCTTGGCATGCCACAGTGTCTTTAATGCACAGAAAAGCTGAGCTATACTTGATTAGGTCTGGGAGCAGTTAAAAATCATAAAGTATCTGAGGGGACCAAGAGTATTTTGTTAGAACCACTTACAACAAGCTGAGACGCTTCTGCCAAATAAAGCACATTGTTCATTGGATTTACCCTGTTGTGCACAGCCATTATTACTGCGGTGAGTCTATTAAATCTCTCCATTTTGTGCTTTCTGTCACTAGAGGTGGGAAACATTTCTGTAATGAAACCAAGGAAAATTTGTTTCATTGCCAGCCTGGAACTCAGGCCAACTTCATAGAGGTTCACAACCCTTTCAAACAAAAATGGCCAGAAATTCCAGGAAGCCAAGCTGAGATTTTTGATGATATGAGATCCTGAGCCAGATGACACTTCATAGCAATGGATAAATTTTGCTTTGTTCAAAAAAAAATTGAGAATATCCTGATGTTGCCCCATCCTGGACTACTGCTGATCTGTCTCCAGTGGGGCGATACCCTGGTGGTGTTTGGTCTTTTCTCTGTGGTGTGACTTCTCTTACCAACTACTGTGAATCTACAGGGGTGTTATGAGGAAACTCTAGACCTAGTAGCCCTGGGGACCACAGCACACATGCTCCCCACTGCAGCACCAGGCTCATGGCAATCCTTGAGGGCACCAGGAAACACTGACTGTCAGCTCTCTGAGCCAGCTGGGGAGTTTTTCTTAAGAATCCAGATAGAGGCAACAGAAGGCCTAGGCATGGGCTGCGGTCTTTGCATGTGGGTTCACAGGTGTCACAATAATACTCTTATAATAATAAGGCCTTGTCATAGTCAGTTACTCTTATATCCTCTGAGATGTACACTTCCAGGCTGTTAGACCTTTACTTGCTTTTCTCCCAAGCATACAGAAAGACACTGCAGGTATCATGTAGAAGTGATGCTAACCCAAATGCTGGGTTTCAGCTGCCTACTTTGTGGCTGGATAAGAATTTTCTCCTTCRGCCAACACTCACTGATTTTAAATCCTGGGCGCCTTACCAGTTCCTTTGAGTAACACAGGGGAGAAGTTGTCACTTGCAGAGCCCATACTCTGTAGGGCTGCATTTCATGATGGGATTAAAAAGATAACTTGCTTTCCATGACAATGTGAGGTATAAGCCATTTCTTATGGAAAAAGAAAAGAGTTATAATGCACCAGTGGTCTACTCTGGCATGGGAACTTTATGCAGGCCTTGCTGGAGAGATATAATATGCTATTGCAATACAATGTTTCACTGAAAATCTGGCATAACATTGGGTCTTTTAATTTAAGATTTATTTTTCCAATGTTAAAACATCTTTCTGTTTGTTTTTGTTCAGAAGGGTTTTTCACTTAAATGCTTTAGTTTGTGTAATAATCTACACTTAATCGCATAAAAAAAGCACACTGAAACAAAATATTTTGAACCAAAGATAGTATTTGTGAAGAATTTTCCTTAAACAAAATACTAGAATTTCTGGTTTTGCAATTACTCAGAACAAGTTCTGTTTAAAAACTTAAGTTCTTTTTGTGCTAAACATCTACTCCCTTCTACTGCTCTATTAACTTGTTTCCTTATTTGGTTCCTCAGAAGTCATACAGTCATTTCTTGTTACAGATCACCTAAACAGTAATGGTCATTTTCACTTAGAATTTAGCCTACTCAAAGAAGGAAAGATAGGTAAAATCCTTCTGCTTTGTTTTATCTATATGTGTGGCCAGAAGAAAGGATCAAGAAAGATGTGTTAGATGGCCACAGATGCGGTCAGATAAAAGCAAGGATGTAGCAGCGACTCACCTCAATTGAAAGTAGATCATAATTACATTCTTCCAATTTTGTATTTGAGGTGAGGGTGTTTTAGCATTAGTATAAAGCCTCTGATAATTGGTTGACTAAGTGCCTTCATATTTTCACCACTATTACGCCTTCAGTTTTATTAAACTGCACTTACCATATATCAATGAAATATTCATTGGTCTTTCATTACTGAACGAATCATTGAAAAATCATTGCAACGAAGGTTAACTTTACTTTGGCTTCCTGCAATGACATGGTACTTGCTAGCTAATTAACAGATATTTTTATGGCCTTCATTTGGCCTGAGATGCAAACTGTCCAAGAATTCAGCATGGACCCACCAGGATCTCATTTCAGGCTTGTGGGGGCTCTGCATAAAGACGAAGGTATGTTTCAACTCTTCTTTCCCRCCTCCACACCAAATGGCTCACATGGGTACCTAAGTTACTCTGGCAAGAACCCCTCATCCCCACAAGCCCAAGGCAGCTGTATTGACCACAGACACTTACAATCAATTCTGAAGCCCAAAAGAACATTTTCTACTTGCTACCTAACTGAAACACACCTGTAGCTCCCACATCACTCTGTTATGGCCAGGCCTTTGCCTTCAAAAGCACTAAAACATTTCGTTCCACCACTTGGGACCGCCCGTTCCCAGATAGAAGTGTTCAGCAGAAAATACTCACTTTCCATTGCCGCCCCAAGGTGAGGGGGCCTGCGAGGCTTTTGAAGAGTTCTGCAAGTACAAAACCGAAGGATAAATAAAGGAGATGCAAGTAAAACAGGAAGTACATGAATACTGCCTACATAAGGCTCAACACACCCTGTTTCAGCTGTAAGAGCTGCAGCACGTACAGCCCAGCACTAGAGGCTCCTAACAGACTTGCTGGTGGGTAATTGCTAGGTTCCAACCAGTTGCATGAAAGTCACTTGACAAAAGAGAATACAACAAATCCCCAATAAAATCAGACATGATTCACAAATAYGTGGTTTAATTACCCTTCTTTAAATTCTTCACACTGTAGGTGACTTTCTGACTTCAGGGAGACCTGCACATTTTTAACTAGAAAACAAAAGACTAAGAGCTGATGCCTCAAATAAAATGCATTTGTCTCAAGTTGCCTGGGAAGGTCACTTGCAATTCTGATAACAGGGGAAAAAATTTCATGTAAGAATCCGCCTGAATTCTCTTTTTCTCAAGTATTTTATTTGCACAAACAGACTCTCCTTACCTGCTTACTCATTCTACCTTTCAGGCCTGTGTATCACCTTGTATCAGCTTGTACAAAAAGACTGCCCACCAGTGATATGGCCCAGAATTTTTTAGTCTTGCTCAAGCTAGACGGTGTCTTTTTTGCTGACGTTTTCCATAAATAGACGGCAGTATTAAGGCCAAAGCTATCTGTGGGTCTTTTCCAAAAACAATCAGTCTGAGCTCTATTGCAAAGACGTCAGCACGCACAGTGAAAATTCAATCTAATTTTACAAGTTATCTGCACAGTATTACTATTATTACAGAATTAATTTGACTACTGTGATCGATGTTTTGCATGCCAGGCACAGAGATTCAGTGGAGCACGGACAAGGTCATGCAGCCAACTTGGGCAGTAAAACCCTAACCTTGACGTTTAATGTACAGCTAAAATTGCCAAACAGTATTGACCAAAGTAGAAAACACCGCCCAAACCCTAACAGTGGCCTTGCCTGTATGTTCCTATACACTACATCACTCTTTCATTAAAGTGAACATAAACTGGAAAGTTTTGGAGTAGACAGCATGTGTAGGGTGTATTTCTGGCACATACTGATATGTAAGAAGGAAGGAGATATTAAACATCTGGAAGGTCTTTAGGGATGAAAAAGTAGCAACATCAAGTCGATGTTGGCTGTCACTRTCTGCAGTTTGTTCCAGTATCTGACGACTAGATCTTCACCAGAGGTAGATACATGACCATGAGAATATTGTATTTTTTTGTTTTCCTTCTGCCAAAGTCAAATTGACAGCATATTTTTGAAAAAAATATACATATTCCTCAAACTTATAGGTGARGTGAATCAAGAGATGTCATTTTTGCTAATTTTAAGAAATTTAAACATTTACCTTTTTGGTTATATTTTATTCCAAGTTGTCTCTAAACTTCAAAGCTATTTTTATGATCAAAAGGTTAGTTTTTATTGCAAAATGTCAAAAATATCAATCTTAAACTTGGAAATCAATCAAAACCAGTCCTGTCCCATGAATGGTTTCAATTTGAACTAAGTGACATTTGTGAGGAAAAACATGAAACACAATTATACTAAAAGATTCTTCTCTAGCTCTGCTGTGAACAGTAGGTTGGCTTTCATAGTTGAAATTTGCAAAACTTTGAGTAACAGCTCTTTAAAACAGTTAATCCATTTCATTTGTTGCTAGCAGGTTCTTGCTAGCAAACACAGAGAAGATTATGCAGCAAGAGAAAACTAACATGCAGTTAATAGCTCCCATTCTTTTCTACTCCTGCCCCAAGCCTTTACTATGAAGAGACCCTGAACATATAATCCATATACACAAATAGCATTTCTAATTTGTCTGTTTTTAAAAATTTGTCCGTATTTTCATTTACATTAAAGCATGTTTTCTTTGCAGACACAGTAAAATGGTCTTTTGCTAGGAGCAGTAATAAGTTCTTCATTACATGCGATAYGTTCTTCACTTTACACAGCTTGAGAGAGTAAAGCAGCTTTAATGGAAGAGCGAAATCACACCTCACTTTTTTAAATCTGTTTTTTAAGACAGACATTTTTAAGAAATCATTGCTTTCTGCATGAAGTTAACCAGATGATTTGTCTAATAGTTATTGTTATAAAAGATTATTTGCATTCATCCTGGATTAAATCTGAAGTAAACAGAATACATTTTTTGAAAATGCTGAGGCTATAAATGTGTCTAAAACAAGTTAGACTTATCACTGTGCAAAGCCCTGACTGAAACCTACTTAGGTCAACAGGTACTACTGGTAACTTCAAAAGAGCAGAATTTAAGCAGAAGACCAGCAGTAATGTTACTGAAGTTACTCAGATACACACACGGTTGCATATTCACACATATACACACCCAGAGAAATGAGGTCAAGGCTGATGTGGGTAGCTGGCAATATAGTACCAGAACTCTACAGCAGAACAACCATTTTATTACCATTTTTCATGAAAAAATATATATAAAAAAGCAGCATTAAAAGCTTCACAGTTTCCTTGTACTAATATGTGAAAGCCTGAATTGAACTTGCAGAGGCTGAAAAAATACGAAAAGCCTCTGTTGTGCTGACAACCTGTGTAATTATACAATTATAGAATAATATGCACTAATCAAATACAAGAATTGATGCATGATTCAAACACAGCATTAATTTGTATAATATAAATACCAAAACTGTGGAAAGCTGAAGAAAGATTCTGTTTCTCTCAATTTAGGAACAGCACCTGGTATTCTTGAACTAGATAAACAGCATTTGACAAGGTGAAGTAAAACACCTTCTTGACGCTCGGCTGATCTCCACTTGGTTCAAGGTAAAGCAAAACTTTTAGGATGTAGATGAGGTAATTTGAAGTTCCACAGAAATAAAGGAGAGCACTAAAGGCTGCTCCTTTTGCACCCAGGTTGCAAGGCACCAGACTGTTATGCTGGAGACAGCTGAACTTGACTAAAGAAGAGTCCAAGAAATCTCTGAATGAATTTGTAATAAGCTTCAGCAAGTTTATCTGAATTTAAAATCTAAATTTAACCAAAAGCTTAAATAACTGCTTTACTATGGTTTTCTTGGGGCCATTTCATAATCACTTGCACATTGAAATCCTGGAAGAATCATGATTTCCTTTACAGAAACTTGCATAAACATTACACGGCATTGAGAATAATGTTATTTTAGTAGAATTACTGAGTATGGTCTTCTGAATCAAGTGGTTAATCCAAAAATCCCCCAGTTCACTTCTGTCTCCACTCCCTTGCAGCCCTCCTGCCTGCATTTCCCAGGGGAGAGGTTAAATGTGGGACTTTTAAGTCATGCAGTTATACTTGTGAGAGCCCTCAGTGCTAGTATGAATTTCATTTTGCACGAATAAATTAAATAGAATAAAGATTACCTTAAAATATTCCATCAGAGATCTGGAGTACTTCATAGCATGGTCCTTCTTTAGTTTAAACATTCTCAAGTAGAGAAGTGATAAGCATCGGTAGCTGTGGTAATTAGGAAAGGATTATGTTAATTCCATTGCTTAATGAAACCTATAAACTGTTATAAAAAAAAGCTGACCTATATTCTATATTTTGCAGTTTCTGTTCTAAGGTTAGATTGTGAAACATAAGCAAATGGAGAAAAATAATAAAAAAAAAAACGGTCAGAAGCATTAAAAACCCATCTTGGTTAGAGTATAAATTAGAAGAATAAATGTTTAGTCAGCTGCTGAAGAAATCCATTAGTTATCCTTTAATAGTTTAATGGAAAACAAGAATAATGATCTTCTGTAAGCTGCTTAAGTAATTCAGTGCTTCAAAAGTCCTCCTTAAGATTTCAGCTGCTTCTCTCATTGTTGCAATGGGACTCACCATAAAACTGCTAGTTTCTTGTCCCCTTCTGTGGCAGAAGAGCCTGTGAAATTCTTGAGTCTCATTGCGTACCTTGTCAGAAAGGTAAGGAGACAAGAAATTGGGAGTTAAGGTGTTTTCAGGAGAACTGGTGACACTGAGAAACAACAACCGCACACAGATATGCCTCTCCAAGCACAACAGTTAATGATCACATTGTTCTATAACGATGAAATCAATGTAACTTTCAACAGAAAGCACCACTTAAAATCTGGAGGACTAAAGTAAATCATCAACTCATTTTCTGGGACAATGAGGTGAACTATTTCTGAGAGTGTTAATGATGTTACATCCAGCCATCTAAGCTGAGTCTAGCAACCTTTGTGATGAGTGCTGGAGGCATAAGATCTCAGCCCTGTGTGTATTGAAGAGTAGAGTAATATATGACAAGGTTTTATGTACAATACTTTGGGCTTGAATAATACCTTCAAAATCCTTCTCATAAATGCTTCTTCAGAGCTTTTAAAATGTTTTATACCAAAAATGGGTTTAAATACAGAAAAGGTCATGTTCAAAGCTTTTTAAGTTTTTAGGTCCATTAATTTGTGAGGCTTGTATACTTTCTCTTCCCTATTTAATTGCTGCTGTCCAGCATTTGGGTGATTGGGTGATCTTTGAGTATTCCTACCTCCTCCCTCTTTTTTCTCTATAACTGAGCACATTCCATTCTATGCATTTAGTCTCTTGAAAATCAATTCATCGCGTAAAATCATTGTTCTGAGCCTTAATGCAATTTTCACAGGTACTTGTGTTACGATAAGTAATAGGGTTCAGTGTTGCATAAGAAAGTTTTAAGGTATCCAGGCAGCCTTGATGAGTTCTCATTTGCAAGCAGGTAATAGAGTGCACGTAGGCTGTGCTGCTCTCATGCTGCCTTCATCCCACCATCCYCATCATCAGTCCCCAGCCTGCACTRGTAGCACGACACCTGATGCTCTTCCTCTGCTTCCCACCTCACTTGCTCTTTGTTTTCATTGTCCTGGTTACATTGAATGAATCCCAAACACAAAGCATCTCTTCAGGATTTTCAGCATCAGACTAGGGAATTCTAGCATTACAGTTAACCTCAACACCTTCGGTAGTCAGATGCCTGATATTCCCAATGTCTTTGATGCTCCACCTGCTTTCACAAATAGGCATCTGAGCCAGATGCTCAGGGCAGCCATAGCTAAGAGAAGAGAAATGAGGCCTCCAAGAGAGAGAGGAGTGAAAAGTGAGAAAAATTTCTTCTACTTTGTATCCTACAATGATAACTTACGTTAAGATCAGCAGCCACAAAAAGAAAGGGTGTGTGCACAACCACTTGCTTTATTTGTGCATTCAGCAGCCACTACAGCCTGCAGGAATTTGGTATTTGTCCAAGGAGTTTACTGAATCCRTATCAGCCTACTGCTTGCCTGGACAATCACCTTTTTGTGTGTGTGTCTGTCCACTACCAGCGATTCAGTCTCCCACTGGTTACCTATGAGATGTTGAATATATGATTTTGTAAATGAAGCTCTATTTTAAGCRCTTAGATGGTAAGCAGTGGAATTAATCTCACCTGACTTCAGCTTTTTAGAAATAGGACATCTACCCTACTGAAGTTGTTCAGATTCCTCCACTRCCAAAACTTCTGAGCAGACAGGCTGCTGGACTCAGGGACAAAATTATTCAACTTTGCTTTGCGGTTTTCTGAACTAAATATGTAAATAAATGAGGGTTCCTTATGAAGAAACACTCACTTCTTTAAAGAAGAAAGTTCCTACAATTTATGCTGCTGTATGACTGTATTTGTGTAGTTTCACACACAGAAAGCATTGAGTTATCCACTGCGATGCCRCAGGAATTTCAGCACAGTGAAGCAGAGATAGAGGGCTCCTGTTCATAATCCCACTGCTTTTGAAGGCTTAACTTAGATCCTAAATGTTGAGTGAACATCATTTGCATTGAGTAATCTCTTTAGTCTTTCTCCTTAACAAGTATAGAACATAAACATATGTTTTTAAACATTTAACAAGCATATTATTTATCTGAGAGTAAGAGCTCTTAAGATCTGATACATTTTATTATGTAAATAACTATTTAAAATGTAAAATATGCATTATTTTTGACAGTCTCTTAATGCTAATCTGGCATGTTAAAATTCTATACATTAAAAAATCCCCACCTCTGCCCTATTAAAAACAAACACTTTTTGTGTGATTCTTCTCCTTTTATCTTGTGTAAACTGCTGTAATTGTACTGACATTAATAGTGATATTTCCAGTGTACACTGGGAAAAGCAAAGGGAGAGAGAAAACATCCTGTTGTGCTACTCACAGGTAAATTTAATCCTGCTTGATTTTGCTTTGATAATTTGTGCGAGTAAAGCAAACAAGCTCATTAGTTACTCAGGAGACCATTCTTTCTATGGAGCCCACGCTTTCAAACAGCTATACGTAACAGAAGCAGATTTTCAAACACCAATTCAGACATTTTATTACTAAGCAAAAGCTCTCTCATCTATAATCTGGTCTAAGAGTCTGCAAAATTGCATTAAAACTAACTCAGTGGACTTCAGCTGGTTCACATTCCCTTAACGTTAGACGGTATACTTTGGAAATGTAACACATGCAAAAAACTTCCTCTCTGGCTATGATCTTATGTGCCAAGTTTCAGCTTGGAACATTTTTTTTCTTTTTTTTCTTTTTTTACGGTCAAGTTATAAGCCTCTAAAAACAGGGTTTGTAATAGAAATCCTGATAGACTCACTTTAATGTTTTATATTATAAAACTATACCTTTTAAAGACAAGTGTCATTGCCAAACACTGAAATTACTATACTTTACTTCCACCCACTATATTTCAATTTTAATTTTATGAATATTGCAAATTATAACACTCACATTATATCCTCTAAAGGGGATAATTTATAAAAGCAGTGTCCATCAATTATAAATTTTCCATGACATTAATAAAATGGCAAGAACTAATTATGATGACTTCTGGATGAAGATGCCTTGGACAAATCATTAATACATTGAAACGATATTTTTTAAAACATAGCAGGTTCTAATTATGACTGAAATGAGATTACGAAAATGATCACAGAAAGGACATTAACCTGATGAGTTCCACAGTCTCTGAATACATGGTGTATGGAGATTTAGCTTCTAATGGATCTCGCTCCATAGCGTTCCCACACTCGATGAAGGAGAGGGCAGCATCAGCATAATTCACTGCTTTGCCAAACTTTTCCAGCTGAAATAGGAATGGCACCATCAAGAAAATGCTTCAGCTTTAATTTCTAGGTAGACAGATCATAATACAAAGCAGCACTGACATAAAAATAAAAGCAAAACGAGGCTGGTAGTTAAGTGTGAATGCATAAAGAATTAAAGCAAGGTCTATGTTTTTACCAAATCTTTTCAGATAACGTAAGGCCAGATGCTCCACAGAAGTAAATCAATGTACATTCATCGACATCTGTGGATTTACAAAGGCAATGAAGGATATTCAGCATGTTTAAACATGAGATCCCTATTGCTCCTCAGTGCAAACTAGGTCTGAATAGCACTGTGCAAGGGTTAAGTAACAATTCCCTGTCACCTGTCACATATCATATTCTGCGGTGACTGTTGACAAAAAACACGCCCAAAAAACCTCATCASTTATGTGATGACTGAAACAATGGGGGGAAAAAAAGGGAGAAAATACAGCACTGCTAAATATTTTATTTTAGTATGATTTTATTGCAAAAGGTTTTAGCCCTGATAATGGTTGTGATTAAACCGACTTAGACATACTGATTTCKTTTTTATGTGTAATGAATATTATATATGACATTTTTATAGTAAGTATTTTATAATAGTATTTAACATTTTCAATTTTTGATAGCTGGATGTATGGATTCCACTAATGCAGCATTTAATATAAGAGAACCAATATACTTTAAATCATTAAAAAATTCCTCTATCAAAATATTATTGATGCATCAGCATATGTTTTCCTTGCACAAAATGGAAGCCTATTCTAGCAACGTATTTAGTAGAATGTTTAATATTGGTGCAAGGTAACAATAGATGTGGCTTTATGGCTGTTCCTAAGCTTTCCTTATGGCTAGCTCTCCCTGCATTCATAYGGGGCTTTTTAATTTTGAGTTCTGCTCTTGCATACAACTACATACAAAACCTTTGTTTGTATGATTGATCAGTATTACTTGATGGATCAAAAAAAGGGGAGATATTCTATGTTTTCACTGTATTCCGTTGGTTATTCCTTAGCATATGCTATAAGTTTGTTTGGTTTAAGTCTTCCTAGGAAGACTTCGTGGTGGTGAAGCCTAACTAACATGGCTGTGAGCTGACTTAGCAAGGACACACCTTCTGAGCAGGTGGTGCTCCAGCAGTGGGATCTAATCCTGCCCTCCTGCCCACAGCACAGGCATGCTGACCCCAGCAAGAGGAGTGGGACTGCTCCATTCAGCCCTGTGCTGACAAGAATGGRAAGAGGCCTCCAAAAATCTCTTCCACATGGCACAAGCAGCTTCCGCTGGGACAGCACGCCCCATCAGTTGATTCCTTCCTCCTGCTCCAAGCGGTGATAGGTTCACTCGGGGTCATACCTGCATGAGACCAAGTGGACCCCTTCCTGCATAAGCTCAGGCGTGGCATTGCCATTCACCTCATTACTGCCTGCTGACACATCCAGAGGTAACCCCCGTTATCCTTCCAGCTACTGCAGTGCATCTTCCAATTCCCCTATGCTTTCTCACGTCAGCACCAAGTAACCAGAAGCAATCACTTCTGAAGGACAACTAACACTATGAGACTGCACTGCAAATGTGTTAAATGGAGATAATTTGCATGCAGCTGTGTTAAGTGGAGAAAAGTGGAAATAGTGGAAAGAAAAAGCACGATACTGTTTTTGTGGGCATTTGTGTCTGCCAACAGGTTGCCTTGTAGCAGATGCTTCACATGCCAAGAACACCACTCAGGTGCCAAACTGCACACGACAGGGAAGGCCTGCCTGCCCACAGGCAGCGGTGTGATGCGCCCTGCCTCYACCTCTTAGTTCTGCTCGAGAAACACCCCCAAGCCGGCAGGCATGCTCAAGGTTTAAGAGGACAAAGACAGGTCAACGCTTTCCAAGTGAATCAGGCTGTGGAGAGCAGTGGATTGACATAGCATGTTGAGATCATCAGGAGCTTCAGTCTGCAAATATTTGCTAGTGTGGAGCAGGCAGCCTGTGCCAGAGCATGTGCACTTTCTGCAAAGGTCAGTCAGCTGCAGGAGGTGCTGTCAGGCAGCTCCTGCGAGCACGTCACAGCCCTCCCTGCACGTGCTCTCCTGAGCTGAAGGCAGGAGCCAGTGGGGCATCCCAGGAACGAGCACATTGGCAGAGATGACGCTACCTTACAGGAGGCTGCCAGAAAACCAGCACCTATGTCTCACAGACTCACTCAATAACTGTATCTGAAATCACAAGGGGAGTAAGGAGAGATGAAMGCTTGACACATCAGCTCTCCTTCATTCCTCTAGCTCACCCAGGGCAGAGGGACAGCAGGACTTCTAAACCCATGATGTCTTTATTCCTTGCCCCTCCCTTTTTTGGGAAACATTTATTTCTAGGTGCAAAAGCTCCAATGTTGAATGATTTAAATGCATGCAAAAAATCCAGAATAAAATGAGGCAGATAATCACTCAGTTCCATTTTAGCTGTAACTTGGAGGGGCGAAGTGAATGGCCAGTCTATTTTAGATGTCTTAAAAAAATAAATGAGTCAAGTAACACTAGGCTTTAAATAAGCTGTTTTTCTACACTCTACATAACATACAGTCTATCCTACAAAGCAAATGACCACTAAAGGCACTTTAGGGCTGGCAATAGACTGGATTGGACAAACTATGATAGAACTGTAATCTGTCAGATTATGCAGTTATTCAAATCTAAACACTTTATGAAATCAGGTCAACTTTAACAGAATTTCACCTGGGGAAAAAACTGAAAAAAAAAAAAGGCTTTCTCAGTATCAAGCTATCTCATTACAAGACTTTTTGGAAAGAAGAGCGTTGAATCATTATTTACCAACCTAAAAGCCCACAATAAAAATGAATGCATTATTTAAAAAACAATTTTTGCAAAATTTAAATAATTGGAATTAAAATAGTAAGCATTTTTTTCCACATAATAATAGGGTACAGGGTGACCAGCCTTTCTTAGCTTTCCATTATGGAATATTTCAACAAATTTCAATTTTGGGCTCAAAATCAGTGTGTGGGTAAACTTCAAAGACATGTCATCTTTCATGAAACTGGTCTTACTTTCTGAACACACAGTATGACTGTTGCTTCCCCCCAGAAGAGATAGCAGCTACTATAGTGGAACTACTTTTCTTTCCTTGAAGCATCACTTCTTGTGGAATGATGCACTGAAGTCTAAGAACAGTGCTCAGGCTTTGGCTTGTGGTGGGCACAGAGTTTATGGAACACAACCTGAAGCACACTTTAGTCAGTAGCAGGGTTCCTCTTGATTCCTAAGGCTTTAGAGGAGATTTATATAAGGCTTTAGAGGAGGTATATTTTTTGTAACACACAACTCCATAGCAGAAATGGGCAAAAAGACACAAAAACATACCAGTGCATCAGCTTTATGCTTTAGCTTCTTGGCCTCTTGCATGTAATAATCTGCATTGTGAAGCCTAAAGAGACAAAATTAGTTATTTCAAGTCTGTTTTCACACAGTTGGACAAACATTGTCTGCAAAAAGYGCTGACTGCTTCCAAGAACAATTTAGACATATACACCCATGTATCCCTTTAAATCTTATCCTGATATTAATCTGAAGCTGATAAATGCAGAGAAACAAGGGGTGACCAGAATGCAAAATAGCTAGCTGTGGAAACTGGCTGCCCAATTGGGCCATTAATGTGCACTGAAGAGAAGAAAAGGAAAAATAATTCAAATCAATTAAGTCTAAGAAGCTTCCATTAGTGGAGCTAAAAGAAAATAATAATAATAATAATAATAATAATAAAAGAAGACGACACATTACCCATGATTCTAACATTTATGATCCAAAAACATTTATCAAAAGGGCCTTCATTTATCAGTGACAACAGTTCATTTGTAAAACATGAAATTCTGCATGTCATCACACAGCRCTACCTACACAGGTGCCCAATGCTAGCTTTATAGCAGAGAGAGCAAAGAGTTCTTTGGGAGCTCTGCTTGTGCAAAGATCCAAACCATAAAACATAGAGTTGGCACAGAGACATCCAATAGTACTTACACATCATCAAATGTTATTTTAGGCCTTCGGGGCTCAGAGTTGCCATTGGAAAGCGCTGGCATTGCAGACCAGATGTCTGTTTCTAGATGGCTGGTGTCAAGGAGAGCATTGGCTGTTGGTGCATTGTGGGATTCTTCCTCCTGGAGAAAAAGGCTCCTGTTATTTCTTTGTAGTTCCAGTAAACACCCTCCAACCRTGCCCATGCCCCCAGCAATGACACAAAGCAACATTCATATACCCAACTGCATCCTCATCAAATCACCTTCCATTCTCTCATATAATAAGCCTGTTAGGTTAATTAAGCATTATCATTACTTTGCTGATTCCTCACCTGAATTCATTAACTCTTCAATGAAAAGTCAGCCTGGATACCACAGTATTACTGACTAGAGACATTCTCTAAAGCAAGGGTGGGGAAATTGAATGTGGAGGGGCTGGATATAGACTCAATCATTTGAGATAGACCATACTAATGTAACTTTTTTTCTATGTTATTACCAGATGACTTTAATGTGCCTGAAAAGTCTACTCAGATTTGAGCAAGGGATAGTTTCCTCCCTTGTGATAAAAAACAGAGAGAAGTATGGAAAGAACTCAGGAGTTGTGACTTTGCATTGATTAAAAATAGAAGCATAACAGAAGCATTTAATTCAGGCAATTGTAACCTGCTAGGTCTACAATCAGAGAAATGAAACTACAGGTGGAGCAATGAACTAAGGAAAGACTTCTAACATATTTTAGTAGACAAATACTTCAGATACCAGGATAACAGATAGACCAAGGATGAATCTGACTGGAGATGCTGGGAGTGAGGGGCAGTGGCCCTGCTGTTTACATAGCATTGTTTATTTGCTGACATACACAGTTCATTTTGGCATTGATTTCAGCGGAAGGCRTGTATATTACTCTCGCAGCTTGAAGTGACACAATGATATCAGAAAGCAACAGGGATGAATGAATAAGGTGAAGTGATTTGTCACTTGCATTCCCGCGCAACTTGTGAGTTTTACCATTACTGTGCAGGCCTAGCAACCTCTCATGAAGTGGTGAACTGTGAAAAATGGGGCTACAKATGCCCTTTTATTTGTGTCAGAATTTTCTTCTTGTCTGTTAATTTTGAYAGTGATACTAAGACACACTTCTATACTAAGCAATAAATTTGAAACCTAGAAGGAGGAYTGCTTTCTAAAATGAGCCCCAAAATTGAAGTTTCTCAGTTTTCTCTGCGAGAATGTGGCCAATTGGTGTGAAATTTTAGTTTTTTTGAAATCAACTTGCTATGCAGCTTCTAGTTTTGGCTCTTTTTCATGCATTTTTAGTRAAGATTCATCTGAATCTGGGGAGATGTCTAATACTGGTCTAAAAATGGAATTTGCAAGAGTTGCTTACAACAGCTCTGTAAAGATCCACTCCTTGCTGCTCTTGAGCGGAGCTACACAAGGATTTAAAAATAGATATTGGAAAAAAATCAAATAGAACAAAGCTGAGTTAATTTTATTTTATCTTTGCTCTCTTCGAGCCACTGAGGTCAGTTACTTACACAGATTCCTTTGGGGTTTGAAGAGGATTTATTCTCATTCTTTCTGTGTTTAGAAACAGAGCTGGACGAGCTGCTGGTCTGAGAGGTGTTAGTGATGTTGGTCTCCTGGCTGAAGGAGCTGTTGTCGCTGCTGTGTCGCCTGTGCACCGGCTCATCCAAGAGAGGGGATAGGGGAGGAGGGAACAGCTTCTCTTCTCTTTTCTTTGCCACCTTCTTCACTGAGCTACTGCTACTCCTGAGACATAGATAAGAACCAGTTGCATTGCAAGATCCTTGGTTACCTCTCTATAGCACAAGGCTCTAGATAMTATATACTGAGAAGCCAGCTCTCCCCTCAAATACTATATACTGAGAAGCCAGCTCTCCCCTCAAAATAGTAATCCCCATTTTAGGGGACATTTTTTTCATTTTAGGAACAAAGCCAAGAAGGGAACAGGCACTGAAAATAAAAGAGCTATCCCTGCCTTTTCAACGGCTGGAGAAACCTCCTGCCTTGGAAGATGACTTCCAGCACATTAGCACAAATTGCACCCACTTTAAATGCTAATTTGAGTCAGTCTTCATTTGAGAGGGCACAGAGGTTCAGAATCAGCAAAGTGCTGGAAAGTTTTAAGCACAGGGTTAGCTCCTCTGACATAAAGCATGGCTATTTATGTTTAACATTAGACATCTTTTTAAGAGGTGGATTAAGGCCTACATAAGCAACCTCTGCAAACATCCATAATAGCATATGGCATGTGAACAAAAAAAATAATTTATAACAACTACAAAATAATAACCATAACAATAACAAGATAATAATTATTTGACCTCTAGAATAAAACCAATGCTCAACACTATATTAAAATGATACATTGTAGTTGGCTAAAGCCCTTGAGCAAATATTGGTTGATGAATTGAACCTGATTCAGAAAATGAATGTGGTTTTGACATGAAAGCTCAAGTAATATGATAATCTATTGTCTGCTTTATGTACAGAAATGGTTAGCTGGCTAGAAATGGCAGCTGTGATACACAGTAAAAACAAAAAAAACTGCTAGACCTATCTCCTCTCAAATCCATCAAAAATTAAAAACCCTACTGACTGTTTAACATGTTAATCTACTCATAGATTTTTATTTTAGCTACTGTCCTAGCTCAGTCAATGAAGATTACCTGAATTTTAATCTTTTGTTAGACAACTAATATTGCACTACACAATCATTTACTTTTCAAGATTATTGACTACAATTTCAATAACAAATTAAGTCAACAAGAATTTATGTTTCATTCCTGGTCACTTTCAGTCACTGTCAGAAATTATAGATTTGTAATACCTAGAAGTAATCAGGAAAGAGGGGAACACAACTTGAGCTTCCTTACTCCTCATCCTGGCAACATTCAGTAGAGCAGCACTAATTCCAGTCTGGCCTCTGCAGCACAATTTTACCAACTGTATCAATATCTACTCTTGCTTCGGTCATTCCCCTACTTGGGGCCTTTGGTGATATTAGTATTTCAGATAGTATTTCAGCCTATCTGTGATCATAGCAAAGTCAAAACAAATGAATCCCCTATATCTGAGGTTTTATAGCTCTTCCACTCAAAACCCTTTAATTCAGCTGAAGAGGAATTAAAGCTATCTTATTTGAAACTCACTGTTATTAAAGATCTTCAGCCTGAAGAAATAAAACTAGCACAGTGTTCCTGTTGCCTTATAGTAGGAAGGACATGGATGCTGTCATGCTCAGAAAACATGTGGGCCTGAGGAAGATCAAAGGAAAGCAAGCTGGTTGGAGGAGTCTGGCAGTTCTTGGAGAAGACTGGGGCTGGTTTTATGCACATGCGGTCCTGCAAACGTCCTCCAATGTGTTCTCGCCTGAAGCCCTGTTAGTTAGGGGCTTCTCACCACCACATTGCACTTGGGATCTCTGACAAGTTACCCCATCTATAGCACCTTCATACACAAAACTATTGCCACAGCAAAGTTTTTCAAAGGAAACTAAGAATCGTCCAGAGAAGGTTCACATGTGACATCCCTGGCGATTTCCATGAGTTCTGCTAATCCTCAGTTGCCAGGAGTGTATCATGGCATGAGGCAATCTAAGGCACATGTACAACAACCACAGCGTTCCTCAGTTGCTACTCTGAGGTGGAGGGACTAAGAGAGCAGCACAAGAGAAAAATGAAGAAGGCTGCAGGTACCATGGTAGCAGCCTACTTTCTAACTTACGAGTGAAATTTTATATATTCCAGAAGTGGGATCATTTTCAGAGACCTAACCAGCCTTTTGGGCGCTGCTTAAAATTTTGCCTGTTCAGTTCTCTTTTGGGCTCAAATACATGGTGGAGCAAACCAAGATATAGGTGAAGCTACTCAGCTTTGGCACACAAACTGTTCTGTGGGTGGGAAGACCTCACTAGAAATGAAAAGGCACTTGAGGATTGTTTTTCTCTGCATAACTGAAATTCAAAACCCAACAACAAATCTTTACAGTTATAATTCTGTTTTTTTCCCAATTTCCCACTTAATCCTGCAAGTTTTCACAGGAATTAAACTGATAATTTATTTAGCAATGTTATCTCCCACAGATTTGTGCTAAAGCATTTATGTTAACAATAACTTCCATGAAATAGGTTGTTACCAGCAGTTAACCAGATTGTCACTTTGCTTTGGGCTGTTAATGGGCTAAGAAACTGGTCTTTGATTGCAGTAATCGCTAATTTTGAATGAATTTATTGCAATAATTACCAAGACACAATGGTTTAATTTGCTGACATGATTGTTAGTTAAACTATATTTAAAATCTAGGGAGAAACACAGTAAAAGTGCAAGGAAAAAATACAAGCAGAACTGATGGTCTTGTGGCTGCAGGGTTTAATCTTTGTGTCTGAGAAGGCCAATTATCAAGAAACGAGAAGACTCCCCATCTGCTTTTTTCAGCTTGGTTTCTTTTAGAGCAGGAAGCAAGCAAGTAAGCAAGCAACAAGAGGTCAGGGTGCAAAGGAGAGGGCCTTTTCCTCTACTCTCACATTTCAAGCTGCCATTCTTTGTCCTTTCTTTATCCACTGTGCATGGTATGCAGTGGTAGCTCTGGCCTACAACGAGACAAAGCCGTTGTCTCTACCCATCGCTTGGCTTTGCTCTGCCTCTGCTTTCCCTATCCACAATGAAACGCCGCGCATTGACGATCTATCTGATTTTCTGCAGGGGGTTAGCAGGGAAAGGTCACCCTCGCCTTAGCTAGGACCATATGGCAGCATCCGAATGAAGCTGTTGTCATTGTTGTAGAGGTAGAACGCAAACGCTGCTGTGAACAACACCCTAACGAATGCCATTGCGACTACCCAAGGGATCGGCAAAGATACATCACCAAGTATAGGTGCGTCTTTTAGTTAAAGGTCAAATGAAAGTGAATAGAGAGCCTTGAAAAATGCCCCGAAAGTTTGCTTCAGACAGACATCTATCATGCCTGCTAGACATTGTGCATGTTTCACTTGTAGGAGTCTAGTTTGAAATTTAGACTCAGAGTTTGCATCTGCAAATAACTCTCCGTGTTGTTATATATTTCCAAATATCAGCAAATAGTGCTCTGTCTGGACTCCGTCTACTGATCGGGTATTTAGATATTAATAGTCTTCACCAGTACACACAACTAATGATGCTAACAAAACTGCTCTGCCAAGCAAATAAATAATAAAAAAAATCTTCTGCTGCAAAATAGGCAGCTGATTTGATCAAAAATTTTACAGGGACATTTCAAGTTATTTTTATGAATTATTTGGACATAATGCTATCTATTCCTTAGTATGTTGTGAAATACTAGAAGTAAGAAAAATTAAGTGATAATAGTTTGAGTAATTGTATTTTAAGTGTCACGCCACATTTAGGGAAAAGCAAGAGCCCCAGATCATGTGACAGAAGGAACAAAGACAGGGATAACTAGATGTTTATGCAATTATTGACTGCATAACACAAAATGGCTACTTGACTGTGCAAATGGCTTTTAAGTTCAGAACTGACTGTTTGACATGTTTATAACCAAATTGCACATGTGGTCATAGAGAAAACTTGTGGAAATTAGGCATCTAATTACCCATATTAGACATGTAACCCTTTAAAAACCCTTTAAAAATTAATTGTGTATCTTTGCTTACTTTATTGAGCCCATACATTTAGGGTCAGATTATGAGAGAAAGGCATTTAAATGCCTAAACCCTAGACAGGCACTTAGTAGGAGCTGCAAAAGCACAGATGTGACTGATTTCTTCAGACAACTGAATGCTTTCAAAGAATGGCCCAGAGATCATGATCTTTCAGTGAAAGAAGTGTCGATGAATTCTTGCATCTATAAAAGGGCCTAGTTAAAGTCTGCCTTGGGGAACTTGCCTTGCCAGCATTGGGATTAATTTCTAGCTGGACAGATCTACCATTACTCCTGAATGAGAACATCACCATGGGGTTGAACACGTTCTTAACTAGTGAACAGCATCTTCCCACTGGGGGCTGGATCATCAGCATTTCTCAAAGTCCTCAAGTACAGACTTAGGAGTTCTCCTGAATGAAAATGCTGAGATTTGGGATAAAAGATGTTTAAATGGCAAAGGCTGYTTTTTAACATTTTACCACTGATGTGTTATTTCCCCCCATCCCTTTGAATAATTTATAGCTTCAGCTTCCCCTTTCTTCTCCTTCCCTTAATACTTAAAAATAATCTGAGTCTCTCCAGAAATTTGTCATCACACAGTTCAATCAGCTCCCTAAACTTTGGGAAATGGGTTGGTCTACATTCAGTTGAGTGTCACTGCACATTGCAGACCTGAATTATCAAATAACATTGCATTTGTGTGTGATCCAGATCTCAATCACTGCAGTGGGAAAGAAGTAGGAAATTTCTGTTTCACAACTTGAGGCAGATGAGAGGAAAAGCTAGCATATGGAAATAACTATTGATGGACACAATTATATTTTAACAGAGAATACCAAAGGCTTGAAAGCTCTAAGGAATCAGATTAATGACCTGGAAAACAAGCCCAAATTAAGAAACATCAGGTTGGGGGTGGCTCCTTAGGGCTTACTGGAGACAAGAATTGAAAGATTTTTTTAATGGACTGAGGAGGTGTTGGGGATGGATGATCTTTGATTCCCTCTGCAATATATCTTTGCTCATTGTATTTCTAGGAATGACAATCAGGCAACACCCATCACGATGTTTATTAAATGTGCAACATGTTACACACCACACCATAACTTACCTATCCTCTGCCTTTTCTAGACTCCCACTCTGATCTTATTCCCAGTGGTGTAATAAAGGGTTAATTCAAGAACTGAAGTTACTCTGTCACTACACCAGTATAAATAAAATGATAACCATTTTTATGGATTTTAAAATCCATGTGCTATTTTATAAATGATTTTTGAACTTTATCTAAATTCTAATACTACTGCAATGAAATGAAATGGTTTCACAAGCACATTGTGAATTTTATTCTTTGTTTGTCCTTGTGTGAAGCAGAAAGAAGTGCCTCATCTCAAAACTGTAAAAGCACAAAATTGATGACAGAAGGGAATTGGGCTCTTTGGTTATTTATAGAATGTTAATCTTGTGATTATAATAATCAGAATCATTATTTACGTGGTGCCTGTTTGCTGAAGCATTATAGCTATCTCTCAAAGACATTTTGAAAGGCACAACTATTTGATTATATGTCTGCTGAAATATAAAGTATGTATGTCTAAAACATCAAGATAGTCACCCCTGGCATTGCTATATATACAGTTAAAGAATAAGGGCCCCTGAAGTGAATGGTAAAGCCACTATTTATTTCAATAAAACTAAGAATTATCTCTTCAGAAAATGATTTAAAAAATAATTTCCAGGCAATCAAATAAAGCTCACTCCTAGTAGGATTCTCTCGCCATAAAGATGAAGAATGATGGGAGCAAGAAAGGACCTTGAAGGAATGAAGGATGGGGGGAGATGAATACTGTAGGATTGTGGTGGCACTCTGATTTCCAGTAGTCCATCAGAAGGATGAATGAAGCTCATTTAAAACCATGTGGATCCACTTCCCAATGGACAGCCACAGCAATGCCAGGTCACTCACACTTTCCCATCTGGCTCTAAACAAAGACATTTGTAGAACACTACCTTATGAATGTTATGGGAAAAAGAAGGAACTTACTCTTTAGTGCTGGTTAATCTGTGATTCGGTATCGGAGAGATACAAGGTGGGAGCAGGCATGAAGCTGAAGGGTCCTCCAGGCGCTGTTTCTTACTTTCAACAAAGGTATCCAGGCCTTCAGACTGCTTTAACAAAAAATATAGAACTTGAAAAATACAGCATCTACACACAATTTCTCTTGCCATTAAGAGGAGCTCAGGAATCTCAGTGAATTTCCTTTACAGTAGCAGCAGTTAAAATACTGATCTAAGAGAAGTGAAAGTCACCTGAAATCAGGGCTAAACGTGTTCCAAACACATGACATGAAGTTATATAATAAGTGGCATAGCCAGATAATTAGGAAGCAAAATGCCTCATGTTCTATAGTTATCTTCTGTAGTGCAATGGAATTTAATTAATAATTCAGATGGAATGACTTGATAGCACCAACTCTTATGCAAGTAAATAGCTTTTATTCATTGACTTAATGGAAGTCAATGGGAAAACTTCCCTAAGTAAATATTCCTCACAGGAATAAAAGGCTACAGGAGTGAACTCTAAGGTGTTAGTCAGTAACAGAGATAGCTGGTTTAATATTTGATTTGAAAGATTCCCTGATGCATGACTTCTGCGCCTGAACTGGGATGATACAAGCAAAGCTGATTACGGCTCTGTCACTGGAACCTCCATATCATCTTTCAAGCCCACTACTATATGGCTAAAATAAATCTTTTAATAGCATGATTTAGAAACACAAATCAGGCTCTTCCTACCCTGTTTTAACTGTTGATATACCCTGAAGTCATCCTAATTGGCTTGTTTCCTCTTGGGTAGCAACACATACAGCTGCACACAGCAACTGAACAGGCTGTTTTAGAGCTTAGCTTATGTTTGTGCAATTTCAGGGAGAGATTCCTTTTATTTTGTTAGCTTCTGATGTAGTCTCAGTTATTGAAGTTGAGCTTTCAGTTTTCAAATAATCTTGGAAGCCCAAAGTTTAGTTACCAATACCACACTCTTCCTCAGGATTCCTACTCCATCATACTGACACTCCACTAAGTTACCTAATAAGCATTTTCATATAATTAATATGAACCCTGGTGCACTTACAGATATACATAAACACTGACATGTATACATCCCTTTTTGCTTTCTTTCCCTCCTTTCTCCTCCTTTTTCCCTCTTGGGCTTTAGTGTACAGCTATAATATAAATTGGATAAAAGCCTGCTGAGTTGACTCGTGATTATTTCCACTTAATTCAAGAGGGAAGRAGTCAGTGCAGTGACTCATGTGGGTAGGGGCTGCCGACCCTCTGTCTGCCTAGCATAGTCTGTTTTTGTCTTGTAGTAACTCTCTCTTGCCTGGATTGCTCTAACTCAGCATTTTTATACAGTTGAGAAGTCTACTATAACTGACAGCTGAAGTCCCATTCACAATGATTTATAAAATTTGGGGTATAAAAATATGCTATGATGACTTCTCACAGGGAGGCCAGAGCACAACCATTTCAAGTGGAAAAAAAAACTACAAAAATTCATTTACGATATAAAACCTCAGTTTCTTCTCTGAAAACACATTTAGTTTGAAGTGCACTGTCATATCCCACAAGATAGGATACCCTTGGGCATAAATAACATAAAACTCATGATAAAACATAATGCCTCAAGTCAAAACATGCTTGCTTTCTCAGGTAGCTGCACAGAGAGAGCAGCTAGTTAAGCAAATGATATTTCTGTGAATCATGTTTGTTTATATAACAAAACAGTACTAAATTSACCAGGAGCATAAGCAAGCAGCATTCCACTGACTTTAATGAAACTACATCTGTTTAAGCCAATGGTGAGAAAGCCTTAATTCTGCAGACAATAAAATCCTGCCTTCCTAATAGTAGTCACATTTTCTGAGTATGGTTGAACCTTAGTAATCCGCACAAGTCATTGGGAGTCCTTCTGCAGATTAACGGGTAAGTGTGCAAACACAATGGAAAAGCTTGTAAGGTAAATCTCAGAAAATTTACTATCCACTGACTTTGACAGTTGGAGTTTGTTTCTTAATAGTTTCTGACGTTAATTCGTACGGTACTTGTAAATGTATGTCCCTCGTAGAAACCATAAAGCCTCAGTGCTATGGTGCCCCTAAGAGCCCTGTGACTACAGCTGAGCCCTGCTGCACGTGCAGCCACGAACCACTGACTGCAGCTCCGACCTCGAGGACATACAGTAATCCAGTGTTTTCCTTTGAGTAATGGAAATGACTTACCTTGTGTTTCCTTTTTGATTTCGTGGATGGTTTTTCAGGTGCTGGGGTAGGGGACTCTCGAGACGGTCGTCTGTGTTTCACATTTGCCTCCCTTGGTTCACTTTTCACAGACGTAGTCTCAAAAGGCTCTTGTCCAGGTATCCTAGAGAGTAAACTAAGGTCTATTTTCACCCAAAGAGATTTGACTTCTTCGTATTCTCTCAGTGGGGACAGGAGTTCATTTTGTACGATTGGGATAGGAGAAAAGAGCTGCTCCTCCAAATCATTGCTGGTCTGGTCGATGGAAGTGTTACTGCCATTGCTAGTTAAACTACTTACGCTGAGGATGTTGCTGCCAGAGTCCTTCACTTTGATGCCATTGGTGGGCCCACTGCAAGCTGGCAGTACCTTAGCCTGCAAGCTCTCCTCCTGGTCTGTATTTGAGTCAGAAGTAGATGAATCGGTTTCAATGAATTCCCGGGATTTAGGTACAATTTTGCTGGGGCCTCTGTACTTTTTCTTCTCAGAAGTGAGTCCTGTGTTGGTCCGTGGTTCTTTCCTTGGAGCGGTCTTCCCAACTGCTGCTTTAGTTCGAACCTTTGGCTGCTCAGGGGGTTCCTGCGTGTCTTTTTCTTTGGGAGTGTTGCTGGTATTATTTGGTTTGGGCCAGTTATACTCTTCTACACTGGAAGTCCTTTCTACCTTTTTGGGTTGCTTTTTCCCAGTAGTCCTTTGTGAAGTTGGCTCATTATGAGCTGGTGACTTCTGCTTGGAGCTTTTTGCCTCTGGGGTTTTCTGGGCAACCCGTGGTTTGGCTTTCTCTCGGATGGGACTAAGGATCGCCCGGTCTTTGGAATCGGTCGGGGGCAGGCTGCTGTTGAGCTTCCCTTTGCTTTGCCCTTCGGTCTGCTGGTTGCTTTGCGGCTGAGAGCTGGCCTCGCTGTGTGCYTCATTCTGGCTGTTGATGATGGTCTTGTTGTGGGGGTTCACTTTATTTAGCCATTTATCCAGCTGCCATTTGTTTGTTGAGGGGGGTTCAGGCTGCAGTTGGAAGGAGCAAATCTCAGACAGAAGCAATGCTTTTCCCTTTAAATGAGGGTGTTTTTAACAAACCCTTTTATTTCAGTGAACTAGTGGTGACTGCTAGTTTTATGGGAGTATTTATGGAGTATTTATGGTTAATTAGGCTTCCTTATCTGGTTTACAATGTGGCCCTGGAGAAATTCAATACAACTAAAAAGTTTAGCTGGTCCCTGAAGATACAGTTTTGTCATGTTGCCTTTCCTTAGTCCCAGCTGAATACTATGTCAATAAAATCTTTTCTAGCTACTGRCAAAAATCTAAATATTTCTTTAAAGCCATTCAAATGCAGGCCAGAAGGATTCTTCCAAAAGCTAGAATGACTATGTGGGTCATACATGTAAAACYGTAAAGGCAGAAAGAAGTAAACAGCCCCATAGAGCGCCGAACTTCAGCCTTTTGCTAAGGGGGAGCAGGAGGTGGTTTCTCTGCATGTCCCTGCCCACCCTGCCGAGGAGGAGCTGAGAGGGTGGCCTCACCTCCGGCGTGGCACTGCGCGACTCCTCGTTGCACTCGCTGTCGCTGGAGCTGCTCTCGCTGTCCGAGTCGGACTCGGAGCTGCTCTCCGACTCGCTGGAGCTCCCGGAGCCGCCGCTGGAATGGGCCAAGCTGGCCGCGTGCGCTGCTGGCACCGGCAGGCCGCTGCGGGGAGAAGAGCCCATCGCTTCAGCACGTGTTTTTTAAGYGTTCCCTTCGGGAAAGCTACCCGGCGAACCTCGTTCGCACCGGCCTTCCTCAACCGCAAATCCCTCCGCACCATCCCAAGGGGCCACTTTGCTGTCTATGGACCAAAGGAGCTGGCTGGGTTTACGCTTCATGGGACACACTGACCATGGCATTGATAATACCATCATCACCATCATCGTCGTCGTCGCCAAAGGAGAAATGCGCTAGTGCCACAAGCTGGAGCTTATTAGCCCAATGACTGCAAAAGCTAACAATCACATTTAAATAATTTATTAGTGGAAACATGGTTTCTTCATTTTTTACCAGTTCATCTATAATTTATGATCAAAGGAAGGACATATGAGGTAACTCATATCGGACAGGACACTTTAAAAATTAATTTTAATGAATACTTTTACACTGTGGTGTACTGAAACTACATATTTTTGACAACTCTCTAGGGACTGCCCAAGAAAATTTTTTATTTGCAGCAGCTTTTTCTCTCATGTTTATGATAATGCAGTGAGAAAATGGAGTTCGTGTTAAAAATACGCCTCTCTACAAAACCTATTTTTCAGTGTGTTCAGTCGTCCTCCAAGATGTACTTATTAGCAGAGCACTGCGTGTCATTGTTTTCCCTCAACATTTATTTCAAGACTGAGAGGTTGGATGACCCCTGTTTTTGGTATTATGGATTTTTTCTGGTCAGAGTCTTTATAAACTAATGTTTAATTTTATTTTTTTGTCAGGGAGCTAGCCATAAGGTTTTATGTCTCTTCAGCTGATCTATACAGAGTCTTTTTGATGATTGATTTTAAATTTGCGAAGCTGACAAAGCAAAGTGTTTGAAAATTGACACCATTTGCTAGTTCTCCTTTATGGATATTCAATACTTCACCTTAATATATCATAGCATGTGTGTGTCCCGCACTGAATCATCAGGAGAAGCCTAGGAGTTAAATTATAAAACTGCTTTGCCTTCATTGCTACTATTTGCTTTTCTACTTTTCTCCAAGAAGGATTCAAATGACCTGTGTACATGCACTCCTTCATCCTTCCAAGCAAAATGATACGCACATCAAAATGCTCTCTTGAAAAACACACTAACCAAGAAACTGGAAGCTGAGAAGGCCAGAAAAAAAGCTGGAGTCTGATCCTGCTCCACTACAGCCTTTAGAAGTATTGCCATTGGCTTCCGTGACACTAATATATGGTTTTTAATTTCTTCTTATGCTAAGCTACTTTCTCTCTCCCTCCTTCCCGGTAAACCTATCCCTTACCCGGTGGTTGGTACCATAACTGTCTCTTTGAGCATTGCAATGGCCCTGCAGTGCCCATTGCCAAAACAGCTTGGTGCTTCAGGGTGCATTAATGAATGAAAATTACTCACTTGGGTAATTGCTACAGACCACTACCTTTGTTGCTCATTAGATGCGTACACTTTTTTTTCTTCTTCTAGAGGTTCTTCACTCAACTGACTCTGATGCAGCTGGTTACAAAATTTCAGTTGGAAGGAAAAGGTAAATCAAAGGAAGGCATGATTTAAAAAAATGAAAATTTCCTAAAGTATTATGGAAAAATATATATTGCTGAATTAAAACAAGGATCCTACAATTCTTATTTAATCACGTTTAAAAACCATTTTTCCACTCTCTTTCTTTTTTTTTTCTTTTTTTTTTTGTTTTATCCCTCCTTTTTAGTGAAATGGAAGAATGTGTAGGGAAATGTATTTTCAACTTTTTAAATCAAAAATATAGAGCCAGAACAGTGGAGAAGTGTGTGTGTGAGTGGCCATTTGAATTTTAATTTATTATCTTGCTATTTTGTCCTTGTATTTTCTATACAGAAAACCCTAAAAATTGATGAAATCTGAGTTTTCCTACTCTATTACACTCCTCTGTAGGAAGGACGAGCAGGGAAAAAAAGAGATAAATCTTCAAAGATTTTCAAACTGAGTTGGAAAACATAGCATTTGCGTTCCGAAAAATCAAACTGAAACACCACCCTTGAAAAAACTGTTATACAGGGAATGATCAGAACAATGCAGCTACAATATGGAAACATCAGAATATTTTTTCTTAATTCTGTGAGCTTCGCCGGTTTCATTCCTGTTTTCTGTTTTCACCCCAGAATGGTAGGGAAGCGAACACTGCAACCCTGATGTTTCCTCCTCCTCGCTGCAAATCCACTTCCCGCGGTCGCCCTCGCGAGCAGYGAGCTCCGCAGGCAGGGAGGTGCTCAGCTGCCCCCGGCCCTCGGAGCACCCAGCCCCGTGGTACGAGCCAGCCCCTAGAGAGCACGCGTTACTCTACCTAAAGGCAGAATAAGGTTATTCCGCCTAAAAAAATGCTCTGTGTCCAGTGCTTGGAAATTTGCTCTCGTTAAGGTATCTGACTTCAGGAATACCAGCTCTCACAGCGGCTCAGCAGAGAAGCCAGCCCCCCTGCGGCAAGGGCGCAGACCTCTCCAGCCTTTAACTACAGCCTCGGCCCTCGGCACGCTGGAGGCGAACCTGCCCGTGGCCGGGACGGGCCCACATGCACAACAGGATTTGGCCTGTAGCAGGCTGTAAGTGTCYGACACAGAGCTCCGAGAGCAAGTACAAACGCTGCAAATAGACGGCAGCTCCAACCTGGCCTTGTTTTCTATCTTGCTGCACACCAGCCTTGGAAAAGTTATCATATGCCAAACATTACTGAGTAACACAGCTCAGCAAGCTTGCAGGAACCAGACAGGCTCAAAATAATGTTTTTCATACAAAACACAATGAGGTCATATTTGTCTTTCATCTGGGATAATAAAATTATGCCTTGGCTACACAGGGCGGTTTCATGCTGCAGACAYCATTGTTGAACTGGATTTTTAAAGTAGAAGTATTTACTTTTCATCATGTAGTTTGAGCATAACTCTGTTTGTATGCATTGCAATGCAGTCAGGTAAGACCTGAAATGCCTTTCCCAGCATCTCACAAAGCTAAAGATAGACAGATCCTGCATACAGCTACATGCACAATCAATTTCTAATAATGCTGTTCAGCAGAAGAAAATATACAGACCTTTCCTACCACACGAGACAAGCACATGGGAAAGAATCCTTGTTTCCAAGAAGAAAATAAGTTTAATGGAGAGATTACAGGTCTTCTGCTTTTTTTCTTAAATAAAAAGCATATAGTAGTTAAAAAGAACTTGTTGGTTTGCACCAAAGGCTTCCTCAGCTTTAAACTTAAATCATGTGTTTTCAAAGATTCTGGGACAGATTCTGCAAATACACATTCAAGCAGCTGTTACACAAACAAAATGGGACTTCTTCACATCAGTATCAACTACATGAACTGGGGGTTGCCTCTCTAAGAGACTTTCAAAGCAAGCTTTGTTGTGTTGCTAAGATCCTGGCAAGGAATGCCAGCCCAGACAAGGTTTAAAATGGATTTAAAGCATTTTATCATCAGACACAAGTCCTCAAAGTGACGAAAGGGGGTAGGAAGCACTGATATATGAAACTCCTGAATTTTTATTTCCCAGCAGGAGATGAGCACTCATATTGTYCCTCAGTGTTTGCACGGACAATGTTTTTATTTCATTTGAACTGAAAAAAAAAATTAATAAAAACAATACTGCACAACGGAACACAGCATTATTTGGGTAAATAATGGCCAGAAGAAAGCCAGTTCATTATTATCACTTGGGATGAGAGGCCCCTACCAAGACCAGTGACCTGCTGTGCTGGGATCTGTGTAAACACATGATGAGACACAGTCCTTGAGCCAAAGAGCTTGCAATCCAAACACRCAAAACAAACATTAGAGGTATTATGATCATCCTCATACTCAGGGCAGGCCTGGCAAACTCCGTAACTGCAAGGCCTTTCTACCATTAACGGGAACATCAATTTGGTCCAATTTTTTATTCTTTCTCCATATTTCCTACACCCTGCGTGCTCCACCTGAGCTGAGTCCTGCACTATAGTCATGCATGATCTACCTTGACTCACAACAGGGACTACATGAGTGCTATATGGGAGAAAAAAACCCACMCGACACAGCAGCAAGGCTTCCCACCCTCCATGCTAGCTGAATGAGCAGCTGCTCACCAGATCCTCCCCAGATCTGGCTCTCCTCTACTGCGGTAGGATGGGAGCCACTGGAGTGACACCTCTGCTGTAAGCAGGAGGAGAAACAGATCTCTGTCGCCAGCAAAGCCCACCATGGCAATGCCTCCAGCTGCCCGCAGGCAGATGAGTAAGCATTTCTGGTTGCCTGACTGRTATTGGGCAAGTGCAGTAGATACCACAGACCTGCGCATCAGGGAGCGAGCTGGAAGGAAGCCGTTCTGCTGTGGTCACCTACCACCCTTCTTCCTGCTTCTGCAGTGTGTGACACTTGCTGCTCGGCAGCGTTACTACGCGCAGCATGGGCACAAAGCGAGAGATGAGAAATGTCTCGGAGAGGACAAACACAAGTACCACCAGTATCTAGCAGTGGCTTTCTGCACTTTTCAGTTCAACGTTGTGAAGTGCAGAGCTGCCGAGAGTTGCAGGTGTGTGGCATCTGTCAAGRGCAGGCATCAGAGCCAACTGCTGACAGTTCCTCGTGGGGAATGTATCAAGCTTATCAAACACACCAGTAATCTTTCTTTGGCTGCTGTTCACAGATGTGGGTGATCTGCTTAAATTTAAGTGTCTCCTTTCACTTCATCTGTTTTTGTAACTCATGSACTCCTTTTCCAATGCCGACTAAAGCAGACATGGCGTTATTATACGTCTGGATTATTAGGCCACAGAGGAAAGTGAAGCCCAATACACAATTTACACTTTTTGTTGTTGTTGTTGTCATCTAGACTGTTATTATATTATTTTCAACACATCGTTTACTCTAATACTGTAATAAATGGTTTTCAAGATTAAACCTGGTAGTTACAACAAAGATAATGTGAGATACTAAAACTCATTTCCCTCTAGTAAGAAAAATAATAAACTTTTTACTCTGTAAATATATGTGTAAAAGAAATGTGTGATTCAGACTACTACAGGAAAACTCCTCAAAGAACAGAAAATTCATAATAAGTCCTTAGATAGCTGCCTGAACTTTTCACCAATTAGATGCAGCCAGGTTAATTGCTGTGAAGAGAATTTGGCAAATTGGCTATGCTCTCCCACAATAGGTTTATTCATCCCAACCCTTCCTTTTTAGGGTAATGATGAATTGGCCACTTGTTCCATTGCTCTACCCAGAAATCGAAATGTAAACTTTGAGAAAGCAGGGCACTGCTGGGCAGTGGGAAAATGTATATGGGAACTGACCAGTGAGTCAACAGTATATCAATGCTGCCAATGTATTTTCACAAGAAGCTGTGTTCTACAAAGGCTGCTTTACTGAACACGTCTAATTGTAGGGAAAGTTCAACCAAATGAAATAGGGAAGGAGGAAGGTCTGTACTCAAAAAGAGGCTGCAGACTAAAGAGGATGGTTGGTCTTCCTGCTAAGGCACTGGATTGGGGCTCGGATGAATTTTGCTTTGTGTCTGAGAAGAAATATTTCTGTGCATCAGTTCCTGCTGAGTAAAAGGGGGATTATGTTGCCTACCTTTATCTGACTTGCCTATTTAAACTGTAAAATTTCAGAACAAAGTCTCTGATTGCACAGGGAACCTAAAAATGGGGACCCAGTGCTAAGATTTATGTGCACTACAACCAAGCTACATCATCTACAAAAGTACATTGTAACCTCGGTCTTGGGGGAGGCTATTGTTCTCCCTCTCACTACACTTTATTCTGCTGCAGCTTTTCAGAATCTAGCCCAATTTCTCCTCCAGGAAGCTCATTTCTAGAGAGAAACAGTATGAACATGAAGGACATGAGCAGGAGTCACCGGGGCGGCTGCATTCTGTGTAAATGTTCAAAAGCTGCTTCATTATTCTAGTAGAGAATAATAGAGCAGCACCTTGCAGATTAATATTTAGTGTCAGAATTTAATACCATAACTGCTCAATAACGAAGTTTTATTCCTCTTCTCTCCTTACTCCATTATCAGGAAGTAATATTCTCCTTTAATTTGAAAGAGAGCTGTCTTTTTTTTTTTTTTATAATGAATTGTTCATGTCTATATCTTTAAACTTATATATGACTGCCATTAGATTGCATTTTAAAGAAAATGATTGCTCTGAATGATTTGTTCACTGTCTTTCCATTGGTTAGTATTAAATTATTTATCACCAGGCTGGTAGGATTCAAATCTAAACTTTCAAAGATCAGGTTGACACAGGAACTGAAAACCGGTATCAAGCCTTTTTAAAATATTAACCAGCACCCAGGTACAATGAAATGAAATAAGGTGTGGAAATTGTTACTTTAGCTAACATTAGTGCTCATAATAAGACATCACCTCTGATGGCTCTGTCATGTCAAAACACATGGAGAAGGAAAACCTCTATAATATGCTATTCAGGATGTGGAAGCCTGCATCAATCCTGAACACGTGTAATGCAAATATGAGTTCTAATTTATTTTGAGGAGGAGGGTAATTTACAAGACGTTGTATGTAAAAAGCCACATTGTCATTTTATAGTGTTCAAAAGTAACTGTTTTAATCAAAGACTGTTTATAACTAGGTTGATAGAGTTACTGAAACAGATTTTTTTTCACATACATACAACTCTTTTATACTTCCAGCTTTAAAGACCATAAAAAAGGATAGTAAAGATGAAAGAAATAAAAAGAATGACAGAGCTAACTCCTATGAGCCACAATCTATGTCAAAGCAGAACTAAAGTGATTGACAGCTTGCATTAGTAATGAATAGAGTGGGGAAAAGCTGCCAAGAATCCATAACAAGGTCAAAGCCTTCCAATAAAGAATTACATTAGCCACAAATCCTAGGTGGAACTGTGCATATACATCTGCAATGTGACTTTAAGCATGGTACTGTTTCTACTGTTGAATTTTATTCTGACCTTTTTCCTGGTTTTACTGCTAGGCTACAGTAAGCTCTGACTCTTAATCACACCTACGTTAAAGCGTAACACATCAAACTGCCTGTGAAATTATAAAAAACAAATAGTGGAAGAGGAGGAATTTTAATGGCACATCCCTAACGGTGCACATAAAAAACTTTCTGAACTATTGGTATGGTAATAGCGCTCCTTCCAATTTCACAGTGTTCTTATGTGCGCTTGACATGGAAGGGAATTTTGCATATTAAAAGCAATTTTGTATCCATGATTTGTGCATGCATCACCCTGCTCACCTCAGACTTTGGAAATAATTTTGCGAGCATGATATTATGCAGAGAACGCAATGTATGTAGACTTTTTGATATACAGTATTTTGGTGAATGGATTCAAGTGTCAGAGAGTATTACTTGTACTATGGCCTGATGTGCTACAGTTTGTTTGGCATCCAGAAGAACAAGAATACGATCTGTTACTTAGAGACTCCAAAGGGCCCCATGTGATGTAAATGGAACCATTTTATTATATCAATATTGCCATACTGAATCAAGCTGGTTATGAGTATTGATACATAGAAACGGATTTATTTTCCACAAAGGAAATGTGGAATACTGCATCTTTCAGAATGTTTTGTGGATCTTCTGTGAAACTTAGCAAACAGGTACATATTTACCCCTCTAGTAATCCATAATTTAAAGTGAACATAAAATATTTTTTGATGAGTCACTTATTTGCACTTTGATTTTACTTGTTTCAACAAAAAATCCACATGTGCTCATGATAAAAATGCTTTCTTCTTCTCTGAAGTGAACCTCTAAAAGTAAAGCATTGGCCTTTTTTCCTGATCATGAATGGCAGGAACTTGGATACATAACACTGTAAATTAACTATACTATTCAGGTCTGACTCAGCTGTAGTTCAGTTCTAACAGGGAATAGGATTTACCTTAGGGGGTCCAGTGGAACAGGCCTGGGAGCTATGGGACCAAGACAAATTGGTGGAGATGGGACCACATAAAGCCTCCAAAGTCTCAGTATCTCCAGCCTTGTCTAATAGCCAAGAAAATATAATTCTAACATCCTAAGCAACCGATAGAAGAAAACACAAGAAGTAAAAATTTAGACTCTCTATTCTTCTGTCTAATGTGAGCTCCTTCTACTGCTGTTGATTTTTGCTGGTTGTGTAATACACTGCTTGATTGATGAAAAAAGTATTCAATCAATTTAGGATTAAATATTGTCTTGAAGGATCTTATGTTAAGGATAGAGCTAAATCTTTAAGCAGCATCTGCTGCTAATTATGACCTACATTCATGTTAAGAAAAAAAGGTGCTTCTTTCAGTGATAAATAGGCCTGAAGATCCTTCACAACATTCACTATAAATCACAAAAGGCCATTAATAAACAGTCAGAAAAAATGACAGTTACTACAAGAATCTGCTCCTATACTTTGCCTAATACTATCAGTGTCATGTTTAAACCTGACATCTTAAATCTTCTACATGAAAACCCTTTAAGTCAAAAGGCTCAGCTATTTTAAACTGAATCTTCTATGCCTGTTATTTTGACTGACAGCAAAAGGAAATACAGAACCTTTAATTTTTTAACCTTATCTGGCTAAAATCAGCCTTTTTCACCAACATCAACATAAAGACAAGATCCTCGGCACCTCCTTCTTGAGAGCGCGTTGGGAACCAGGAGCTGCTGCTGCTCCTGGGTCACCTCCATGGTGCCATGTCGAAACCAGGCGCRCGAAAGCATTGCCCCTCCTGCATGCAAGCTGAGGGCAAGTTTGAAGCCAGCTTGATTTAAATGGAACAAACTAGTTGGGATTGCCAGGAGGAGCACTTGCAGCACTGGACACCTTCCAGAAGTGTTGCCTGGGTGCTCTTCCCCTTTGTAACACTATCTACCTTTTTAATCCAGTTTGGGAGAAACAGGGATGCGGGTTCCCCTGCATGAGCAAAGGTAGAGCCAGCTACAACCTGACCTGGGAGAGCTGTGAACAAACAGATGTATTCCCTGAGAGACAGCCAGGACAAGAGCAGTGGAGTGACTGTAAATCTGAGGACAAAGTACATTTTGTCAGTAAGGTACTAAGACAGGCAAAATTTTATCTATTTTTTTCAATAAGAACAAAATAATCTATATCAGGCTTTAGGATTAGTTAAATTACTTGTTTACTGATTTCAGCTGTTTAAAAAAACCTTCCAGCTAAGAGGCTTTTATTCTGTATACTCATGTTCCTGAATTGAAAAAAAAATGGATTTTTCAACATTAGCGCCATCTCTTTTTCCTCAAACCAATGAACGGTTCTTGTATCATCAGCTATGATTYGTCCAAGGTCTGCTGACAAGCCAGCATCAGGAAGGCCCAAACCCCACATGAATACATAAGTAAATAAGCAAAGTTCATTCTCCTTTGCACTTTTTATTGTTTTAAACTTGATAATCATTCCTTTYGCAAAGTGCAAATGTGCTCTTCACACAGCTGCCCAGGCAGCCTCAGCCTCTCCATACTCTGGTGTAGCATGGTGGGTAATACCCTGTTATAGGAGACCTGAAGCTCTCTTGCTCTTTAATGACAAAAATCAGGGACGACATGTCATTCTACCAGCAGGGAAGTAGAGAAGTATTTACCTATTTATTTTCTACAAAATCGTCTCTAATTTTTCCTCTAGTATTTGGGATACCACGGATAATGCATCTAAATTAACCAAGGGTAGAGCTCCAAAGCTAGCCCTGTAGTGGCAGGGAGCAGAATTGGTCCAAGAGGCTGAGCAGAACTGACTGCTTCTGTAGCAAGCCTCAAAGTTAAGCCTCACCAGTGATAACACAGCCAGAAACACACAGGGAGAGATGCAGAGACTGGGGCTCAGACCTATAAAAAGGCTCACTCTGAATTTCAGATCAATACTGTGCTGGAGTAAGAAGACTACCTGGCTGATCCCTCTCTTCTTTTTCAGAGCAAAATCTACAGGGCTGGGAGAGCCAGGCTGTAGATTTACAYATACCAATGCCAGCGTAAACTTCTTGACTTTATGGAAATATTTCCTTGTTTACTGGAGATACTGATCCTGCAGACTCTTTTGCTATGTAAAACCACATGATGCCTTCGAAACCCTGGAACAATTTAGTATCCTATCCAATACTTCATCTCTTTCTCTGCCTTTCAGATGAAATAACATCCTTAAATATTCCTGAGAGTTGTGCAAAGGCTGCTGAAAGAAAACAGAGTGGCAGCATGTTCCTCCTACCACACCGAAGTCAGGCTGGATTCCTGCACCAACAGACTGTCAATAGGAGTTTGACATGGGCAGAGTTTTGGAGCTGAAAACTATACTTGCTACTTTTGAAGTGGAAAGGCTGTTATTTTTGAATCTGAATTCATAAAACATCACTTATTGTCTTGGTTACAGATGGACTCAGAATCCCACACTTGGCTCCAGAGTCTGAATAACTCATACTGCATTTCTGGGGTTTGGGTTCAGGCCCATCTTGAATATAAATTTAGAATGAAAGAAATACATGCAAATACCAGGCATATTACAAGACACTGCCAGCTGTTTTCTTCCACTTACAAGAATGTTTCTGAGAAAGCAATCATTTTTTTTTTTTTTAGTATATGGTGGAATACAGGAGTGATGACAAGCTGGTATCGCCAAGTTCAATGTGAACCTGACCTCGTTCTTGTTTAGGATGTCTCTTGTTCCTGACGCCTGCCTGCCTAGGCCTTTCAGGCCTCATTCTTTATTAGGTTTGTTGAAAAACAGAACAGTGTGCTCACAACCTTTTTTGGATCTCCCCTTGAAAAATATCTGTGTTCTATCTGTACTTAAGTAACAGCCTGCTGCTCATTTTCCAAGAAAATCCATGCCAGAAGTCCAGATAACATTTAACTTACAGACTGGTATACCCAGAGTTGGCCTTGTGGGTCATGTTCCCAGCCGAGTAATGGACTCRCTCTATTATCACTGGCAAGTCTCGCAGGTTGGAATTTTCAAACAAAAGCAAACAAAATCAACTTTTGTTTTGTGATTTGATTATTTTTTAATGCTACAGTTTATTCATTCTGCTTTATTAATTTGTTGGTCCAATGGTTTTTATGTGCTGCAATTCAGAATAGGTCTCTCTCTAGTATCATGTTTTATATAGATATGGGAAATGAAATGCAAGTCTGATACAATTATGGTTGTATGCCATGCAAGGCAATACTGTAAACATGACGACAGCCTAAAAAGCTGCTTAGCAAAATGATCTTAATATACAAGGCAGTGTGAAAATGTAAAAAGAATCTATAATGACAACAAAGATTAGCCATTTGCTCTCTAACCTTATTTACAGAAGCAATCAGAGGTATTCAGGTCGAGTTAATGACCCTGTCTCCAATTAATTCAATTGTCTACAAACAACACTGATGCAGTGGTTGTCTCAGAGTCTGCCACAAAGTCTCCGAGGGAATACACAAGACTCCATTAAAAGTGACAATAATAATGCATTTATTACTGAAACACTATTGTATTATACATAAATTCCTGATGTTAAATTATGCTCCACGTTTTAACAGAAATTCAATTACTGAAATAATAAAAAAGACGGTGTATTTGCCAAGTGCTTGGACTATAATTTGGCTGCTTAGTTACCAGCAGTTGGCTGTTTTGCAATTTCTTGTTCGTAGAGTATTTCTTTGAATAAATGCCAGACTTTTTCATACAAATTTCATGAACAAGTTGCAAAATGAAATTTTGAGCTTTTGAATCCAATTATARAAGACATAACTAAATCTATTATTGAAAATATATTCTTGAAAGCCCTTCTTGCTGTTGTTCGGCTCTGTATAGTAATTGAGGTAAGCACAGGTGCTCTTCATTATGGGCCATTGTGCACYGTCTGAATTCTGGGAACTGAGGAATTCAGCTGGTTTCAACTCTGTTTGTGTGAATAACAAACAGGCATGATTCTGAGGTTGTTTGTACAAGCTTGCACATCGCTCTTCCGGGACTCCTAAGACACCTGCTTACCCTTTTGAAGCCAAAACAGTATCATTTAGGTCCTGGCTATACTTTCTGCAATGATTTTGCAGGAGCAACGTATTTCCCCACCCCTCTTCCCTCAGGCTGTTATCAAGAAATACGAACAAAAGAAAACAAGGATTTAACAATTATCTAATAGAGTGGGGACAAGAGAAGCTTTACAGAAGCTTTTTGGCTTGTTGAGATTCAGGCAAGGAATATCTTGTGAGAAAAGAAGAAACTGACTCTCATACTTAGCTTTATTCCTTCTCCTAGCCAGTTTCCTGTGTCAGACTGTTAAAATAGATTTTTATTTTTTCCTAGCACCAATCTGTATTCTCTCTTTGGGGCTTGGCCATATATTTATCTTGCTAATGTCTCACCTATTGTCTATAGATGTTTTACACGTAGACATGAAGAGATGTGTGCAACTTGTATCCTGCTACGTGAGTGTAAATGAAAAACTGCTGACAGTCTTATTAGATCCCATAGGTGTCTGTAGCCATATGGCATAGTGTCCTGGTTCTTCAAGGGATCACAAACGCTCACCTCTGCATATTTCAAAAGCTTCTGTCTCTACTATATATTACTGCTGACAGTGATTATTTACTTTGCACTTTTATTTATTGATGCATTTCTAGTACTTATCAGCGGAGATGTTATCAAAATATCTGAAGATGGGGGTGTGTTTGTGTGGAAAAGGATAACAGCCGAACAGCCCATGCAAAGAAAACATGGAGGGGTAGTTCTTGTCTCTTGCAGTGTTAAATTGAAAGACTTTTTCTGACACTGATTGCTGTGCAGCTACAAATGCACCAGTTCAAGTACTTYTGGGAATACAGCAAGCTGATGCAAGATGCTGTCAGACAACACATTGCAGAGGCCAGCAGGCACAGAAACTACTTGAGCAGGTAAAAGATTCAGATATAATTCAACATCTGCACTATAATTTATCATAACTTGTTGTAGCAAACAAAGTTAGATGACTTACTCTTTGAATTCAGCCCTCTCAAAAGTTAAGTGCAGTTATTACAGCAGATTTTAGTGCTGGTTGAATGCTGGTTGAAAGCCAAAMTAAGACTCGGAAAAGGGAAATAATTTCACACAACACAGCAACAATTACACAAAGCCAACCGCTTTCCTGAATTTCAGGAAAAACAAGCCTATAAGAAGGCCAGGGTAGCAGTGGGCTGCAGGGCTGCAAAGTTTATTACATTAGGAACTGGCTGGCACCTCRGGCTCCCAGGAGAAACACTAGAGAAGACCACACTTAATAGGAAGAGCCCAAGGAGTTCTAGGGAGGGCTTGAACTGGCAGTGAGGGACAAAGGGAACAACCAYATTCACAGTGTCCCTCTTCACTGCTGAATGGCAGAGTCCTGCTTAGCCAGGGAACCAAAGGAATCCAGTACAGAAAGGGAAAGATATTTCCTTATACATGTGGGAGCAATTAGCCACAGATARAGAAGGGAAGGGAAGGAGAAGGAAAACTGAAAARCATACACATCAATCCAAAAACACTCCAAGAAATTCARGCAAAGACAACATTATTATAGCAGACTAAACTGAATGAGGTTCAACAGCAAAACCAGTACATGCAAGAATGAAAAACACGAGAAGTTTTGCTGGGGAAGGTGGACACCAAAATTGTAGTCATGTTTTCAAGATCCAAGTCAAATAAGGAGCTGATCTCCAAGAGCAACCACAAAGCTACAGAGTTTGTACGCAGGTACAGTTTGTCATTTGAAGTGTGCCACGTTTTAATACACTAGTGTCAAGTATTTGGGGTTTAGGCTTGTTTTAGTGGTGACTCTAAATGAGGCTTATTTATATTCTGCAATTTGTAAGCTAACAGTAAACTAAATTCCTGGAAAGAGGTAAGTATCAGCTCTGAGAAAAACATTGCAAGTCTCTGGGAGAAAAATAGCAAGTCTCTGGGAGTAGGTGCAATCCTAATTTTTTTTTGTATCTTGTTCAATTTGTATATAATCTTTTAGTGCAGCTATGCCCCYCCAGCCCTTCCCAGCACTTCTGCAAGACAGTAAGTAACAGAGACTCAGGAATAAGGTACTTTCTGTTGACCTTGCTCAGCTTTGATAGCTGCTACTCGCAAAAAGGGGAGCTGCTGGTCATCTGAGGCAGTAGAGATGTCAGGAGTGATAGGCAAGATAGCTTGCAACAACCCTTTCTTTCTTTCTGGTGATGCCAGCACCAGAATGAGGTGAGACAGACTCTATCCTTTAAAAGGAGATAAGTGTGAGCCCTTGCCTTTTTGTAGGGGCTAGCTCCACAGGCCTGGGGCTCTATACCAGGTCTCAGACTCATCACCACAGTCCTGGAATAAGACAGAAGAACC
>NW_028186756.1:5920295-5944399 GCF_003343005.1 Rhea americana
TTACCCTCTTGGTCTTTATATCAGGATAGCTCTAAATATTTCTTGGTAAGCATGGCTATGACCACTGCATGACTATGAGGATAAGGTATTGAAWGTGGAATGTGAAATAAGGCACGAGATGCTCAGCAATGATGAGAGGAGGGTGACATTAGCAGCAGCAGGAGCAGAATGGCAGACATTTAGGCAGGTTATAATTACTCAAGTGGCAATTTGGCCAGGACACTAGGATTAACGCCTTAAACTCAAATTCTTATGAGAGAGCAATGAAATCTTTAATGATTGCAAATGGCTAGGATTTTGKATTTATACCAGCCTGAAGCAGCACCTCTTACTGCACAGTAGCTCCTAACACAATGTCATGTCTTTGCCTCAATGCTGGCGGGGGAAACCAGTCACCTAACGGCCCCCACACCACTTTATACRGCGCCCGAGTGGCCTGAAGAGGAGGTCTAGCCCAGCACCAACRTAGCCAACTCTACCTACCTTAGAACGGTTGCAGGAGAATAGTGCAGATGATTGGCACRGCTAGGGGCCAGCAGAGCATTTAACTGTCATTATCCCTACCCTAGATTCACATGTGYTGCAAAGCAGGTTTAATGAATGAATGTTAATTTATATATCCATTCACAATAGCATGACAGGGCTCTAACACTGAACAATCATGGGCCTAACGGGTTTTAACACTGCGATGCGCTATGTGGATCAGAGAAAGTTACAGATGCGATAACATCTAATAAATCCAATAAAAATGGAGATCAGCCAAAGTAAGTTCCTATATGTCAGATATTAAATATGACTAATGTTGTTTGACAGTGCTCCACAGAAGGTGCATTGGAGTTTCACTTCTTCCTTATCATTATCACAGAAAGAGAAAGGTAAAGCACTGCAGGAATATAAATAATTTGAAAAGCCTCATAGACAATATTCTACTGTGCACCTCATTTGCACTTAAAAAAACCTGCCCTACAGACCTTATGTACTTTTAAGATTCATCTGAAAGATACATGAAGAAGTCTTCCAGTCAAAAATGTACATATTTAATGGAATTAGATCTCTAGGCAAGAAAATGTCAGAAGAAAAGGAGAAATATTAAAGTGAATGCAGGGTGCTCCTTTCTAGTGCTTTCCTGCTTTGATAAATATCTTCTGGGATGTCATTTACTAGAAAGTCATGATTTAACAAAAAGAAAAACTGCAGTATAAAATATACTCTCTTTATTGCTGAAGTAAGTTGCTATTTTCATATTTTCCCTCTGTATTCTGCTTTTGTCAGCCAGAGGCCTTGATATTTGCTTTTATACCATCCCTATTGAAAATGCAGTGATTATTGTGAAATATTCAATTGCAGGGCTCTTCTGATTGCACGGCAAGGGGAGATCACAGGAATCTGCACTGCCACAGCCCCTTCTCTGCCTTCCATCTCATGCNGCCATGCTTCCATCGTTCAATTCACACTCCAGCCATTGAAAACCAAGTTTTTTTTACAGCACAAAAAAATCTATAATTTGATTTAAAATAAGGGGGGGGGCTGAGCCAACAGCTTGAATTGAATGACACTGGTGTAAAACATCTCAACACCTCCCCATTTTTCTCCTGCATCAAAAATAAAAAAAAAAAGAGGGGGAAAAAAAAAAAAAAAAAAATATAAAAAAAAAAAAAAAAAAAAAAAAAAAAAAAAAAAAAAAAAAAAAAAAAAAAAAAAAAAAAAAAAAAAAAAAAAGACCCTGACTGTAGTGTTCAGTAATCACCATTGGCCCAATGGACTTGAAAGAAATCCTCTTTACTCAGTCACATCAGTGATTTTGCTGCACAGCAGCTGGGCGCCTGCGATGCCCTTCACCCCTCCACTGCTGGCACAGCTAACTCTTCCCAAGGTAGCACTCCTGCTAAAGCCCCATGGAGTCCAACAGCCTGATCCTGTCTCACTGGTATTGCAATCTAGTCCAACTTATTTGAGGGTCTGATGTTCCAGTGGTAATGCAGAAGGTTGTAACAAAGATCTTCSCCTCAACAGGACTTGAGAAGCACAGCCCTAATTGGCTCCTGTATGCAGTATCTACCAGAGCTTTGAGAAATTCTCCAAATTAATCATCAGACAAAAAAATAATCATTATCTTCAAGAAAATTTCAACCTCTCCTCCAAAGCTATACCTTTCAGCTGGGAAAATACAAATTATTTTGAGTTAGTTTCATCCAAAATGAAATATTTTGTTTTATTAAATTGACTTAAAATGCTTTATGAAATCAGTTAAGCTCAAAGTGCAGTCCCTCCTGAGAGCTTTAAGTTGGTTGCATCCTGTTCATGAGGGATGAGTCTCCCATGGCACAGTGCAATTAGCCAGTGGAACCTCTCCATCAGTTTAATAAAGCATGTTGTTTTCAAGTTTGTCAAAATCGGTTATGTGACTGGAAATATTTATGAAAAAACACTTAAAATAGCTGAATTAATAATTTTCCATTTTTTCTCTGTAAAAAATTGTCAATGTTTTAGACTACACTAGAATTTTCCTCATTCCTCAATGAATGAATGAATGAATGAGGAAGTTACCTGTTTTTTCACATACATTTACAAAAAAACCAAACAGAATGTGCTAAGGGTTTCTAAGCTCTTCTCTACATCTAGATTTTGTACTGATGTAATTAGGAGAACGTTTTTTTCTGTAAAGGATCATTATGCAGATACGAAAACATCTAATACATTTATTCAATATATGAAGACTGCAATAAAATGTCTTGCTCCAAATTCTTGTGCATTTCCCCCAACAATTAGCCCAATCATAAGCAAATAGCTTAGTACTTCATGTTCCTATAAGGATTTGTAAAATATCTAACTCTTGGTGCACAGACTAGAAAGTTTGGCATTGCCTGGTCAATATTACAGAGATTTTGGGAAAAAAGGCAAATACGGAAAATCAGAATTCTTATTTCAAGGTTCTGTTCTTATGCCACTGGTCTATCCTGCACTGGAGCAGTTTCTCCAGCTTTCTAAATGCAGAAAGCTGCTTCAGTAAAATGGCACTGGGGCACCTGTGACATCACTYACACCTTGCTAAATACCTGCATATGTTCATGGCTAACTCTCCCGCAAACACCCTCCRTACTGGTAGTTCTTCACAGACTATTTCCCACAACACAAGTGGAATTTACCCTATAAATGTCCACACTATCTCCTCAAGAGATGCTCCCTTCTTTCTGACCATGGTCAGATGACCATGGATGGTGTTCATCCTGGAAACAGCCTTATTCTCATCACCAGCAGCCCGTGTTACAATATACAGTAGAGTTTGCATCACTAAAGAGTAGTTTAAGGCTCTTCAGAAGCCAGACAGAAACTTCCATATCAGTTATAATTGCTTCACATTTTAAAGACTTTTTTTCACATGGCTGTTGAAGAGATGCATTTTGGAAAATGCAAAGTGTAAAGGTCCTTCAGCTAGCTGCTGGGGACACATGGCATGTCGAGGCATGTGTTCAACCACATCTGCTTGTTTCCACATCGAATTCAACTTCAGTTACTTCATCATATTTTCATATCATCATATACTTCAGTCGTATTTTGCAGGAACTGATCCAACTTGACTGAGAGCTGGAGCTGATCCTAAACCAAACCCCCCAAAGCGGTACTGCTATAAATTAAAAAAAATGTAATGAAAAAGCACCAAATTTCCACAATTCCATAGGGAAGAACCATACTCTTCTTCCTTGTTTATGGTCAGTTTTACTGAAAGTATTCACAGTTTTATGATAAGATCTCCCCAAAACACTCTGGTGGCTCAGTTTAGACTCCTAAACACTAGCATAAACTGTGTCACTAATATGGTCTCTTAATCCCATATCTCATTGCTGATACTGTTTTTCAAAGCAAACACCAGTAATGAAAAGTCTATTTTGACTGTAAGTCCTAACAGTATGCTAGAAAGAAATAGTATTTCTTTCTATTTAAAAGATATTTCCTCTACTAAAGTTGAATTGTTTGGGATTTATACTAATTGCTCAGAAGTGAACCCAGCCCTATTCAAAGAATCTAATGCTATGATAAGCTTAGCTACATAAGATCAACTTTTACTTAAAACTATTAAATAAGAGGCATTAAAAAAAAATCTTATATCTTGAAAATTAGCTTGCATAGCCAAAAACATCAAACTGCCTGTCTTCTTTCTACGTCTCATAGCTCATGGCCTAAGCTATTAGCYCCTCTTCTCATCTATCAGCTTGCTCTAATTCTGCACTGTCTTTTGAGCCAAATTCTCTGCTGAGGTAACTCCAAAGAAATCAGCATGGCTACATGTGCCAGAAGATATTTTGATTCATGGGATAAGCCCTTCAGTGGTATAAAATGATGATGACCTAATGAAGTAAATGGAGATACGCTACTTTCCACTGGCTGAGGGCTGTGCATTACATTTGTAATGACGGACTGGCTATCATTGGCCTCTGTGTCCCTTTGCTTCCAGCCTGCAGATGAGTTTAAGCTGCCAGGTGTACTTGCTGCTGCTCTTAAACAGTGTGAAGTCCTCCTGCGGGCTGGTCAGCCCCGCCAGCCCACCGACTGTGGCAGTGCACTGATCACCTCCTGATGCGGTTAATAGAGACCAACAGCCCCGTGCTGGAGAGTGCTCTGGCTATCGGCAGCTGGGACACAGGATCTTCTAATGGCATTAAATTACTAGGGTTCCTTTTTTCCTTTTTCAGCCTGCAACAAGGGACCCTGTAAGAAGTAGGAGAAATGATGCACTCGAGCCTCCTGTTCAGTAACACTCACTCGCAGAAAGAGATAATTTGCCTTTGTCTTTCTGAGCCATGTTGAGAAATTTATTTCAGCAGCCAGTCCTAGAGGATGACAAAATGGGTGCAAATCATGCAAAGGAAGAGAAGCTGATTTAGCACTGTCTGAGTTTATACAATGAATAAGATTACTATCTAATAGGTAAAATGCTACATGTAATTGTTCCACTCTGATAAATGCATCAGAACAGATTTTTTAACATTCACTTTTTCTCATTCTTTCAGATTGAAGAACACATGCAAAACTGAAAAAAACACGGTGATCCAGAAAGCAGGCACTGCGAGAAAAATGGAGAGTTATGTAAGGCAAAAACCCACCACGCTCATGTTCTGCAACAGAAATCACCCAAAGAGCCCAGAAACTTTCCCAAGACGTGCAGCGACTGATGGTGACACGAAGCAAATGCACTGTGGCACCTAACCACTTCCAGCAGGTCTGTAGCACTCTGCTGCCCCGGAGTGAGCTGCTGTCGAGCCAGCAGTAGGGGCGAGATACCAGCCCGGCGCCCGGGTCGGTGCCGGCAGGTCACCTCCACCCGGCAGCCCCTCGGCACATCGTGGCACGCCGGCCGCCGCCACATCCGTGCCTCCCTGCCCAGAGATTTCCCCGTGGCAGGTGCGCGGGTGTCACCAAAGGGTGAACGACATCAGGCCTCTAATCGTCGGTGCGCTGCGATCTACCGAGAATCCCACAAAATCAATTCTTCTAATGGTATTAAAGGAGGCAGTATTACTTTTCATTTGTCCAAGGTAATCTGATTGAGTGTAACATAGCTGGAATTTCATTTCCTATATCTTTATTAAAGCAGCGCTGCTCTTCAAAGAGAAATGTTTGCAGAAGAAAAAACAGAATCTATTTTTATAGTCTAGATTAAAAAAATAAAAAAGGAAGCAGGCAAGGAAGAAGGTAGACTGGCTCCATATTAGCTTGTAATCAACCATGAATCATAAGAGATTTAAAAAAAATTTTTAAAGGGACTTACAAATACAACCTAATTAAGTTTCCAGCCATTGGAGGGATTCATTTAAATCTGACCCTAGACATGTTAGTTAGTCAGGGAATCTGTTAGCTCTTAGTGAAAAGCAAAAGTTACATATTAATTCACGGGGTGTATACAAGACCCTTGTAGAATTGAATAGGAATSACGAAATTAATGGAGTTATTTATGATATTTTTTGCTTTGTGACATACCACTTCACCCAGAATGTTCTGCTCCTGTTTTCCTGTACTGGGACAGAATGATCTTTAAAGAAAGACATATATAGTTGTGGGTCACAAAAGGTTTGAAAGAGGGTGGCATGCTCAGGTGGCATTTGCTCACGGAAACGCTCCGTTCAGTGCTTTCATTAGTGCCTTTATCACACATAAAGTATCAAAACTTCACTGACAAAATATGGTAAGAAAATAGGAAGGCAAGCCTCAAAAGATGCCCAGCTTACTATGGACAAATGCCACTGTCTGACACCACCTTGCTCAATAGTAAATGAACTAAAGAAGGGCTAATTGCTTTGAAGTTAATAAAGACTATATTGGTTTCCAATAATCAGTGTTTGGTTCGCTCCTATGATCATAGCTATCTCTTTCCAGTTCAGCAATGTAAGATGGCAGAAGTTCTACCTTTCACAAGTTTTAAATCCCTGTAGAACTGACAGAAAAAGCCGTAACCACAAATTGGTTTGCAATTTTCTTCTTTCTTCCCAGCAAGCCCTGTATGGTTATATTATGAACCTTGCTTCAAACAAACTGCTTCTGACTTTTATGATCCTTTTGTGATCTAAATGGCTATCTCATAAGATATTCCACTGCAGCTTCTTTTTCAATTGCTTTTACTGTGAAATGGCATTCTGGAGATTTCTGGGGACCATTTCACACTCTTACGGTATTGATTTGCTAAACCTGATGATAGGTTTATATTTAAGATGCAGTCTAGTATATGAACAAAGTGTAAAGCTTATGAAGAACAGATTCAGGACTCTCAATAACCCCATCTTATTGATGGTGTTTGCCTCTCTAAAGTAGGTTAGTGTTTATGCTGTATTTTTGAGTGCAGGATGCTATATGGACTGCAGCTCTAATTGTCTTGGAATGTCTGAATTATGGTCACAGAAAAATATGGAGAAGATGACTGCTAAGCCACTTTGTAACTCTTCCCAACATAAGGTCAAAAAAATATGCAAAGGCACTTGGGAATCCAAACTGAAAAATGCATGTGAAAATATTCCCTGTGTTCTCACTTGAGAGGATARGTTTTCTCCTATGCACACTGCTAGAAAACTGTCAGCAAAACTAACTTCTCTCAGCTTCAGTGTTGGAGATACGGACTTGCCTTTAAAAGAATGATTACTGTACAATGCTTGGAGGCCAAGAAAGGATCTTTTATCGAGTTACAGCGTAAAGTTAAAGTACAAAGAAATGCTTTCACATGGAGAACAATACTCYTCGTGGAGAACAATACAATTGGGCCAAATCACAAGGCCATAATTCTGCCTCTATTCTGCCAAACGTGAAATTAATAGATGGACATAGGTAATCATAGAATGGTAAGGTTGGAAGGGATCTCTGGAGATCATCTAGTCCAGCCCTCAGYGGAGCCCATACCAATAACTGAGGAGAAGTAGAATAAAACAACGAGGCACACACAGCTACTTCTTTCTCCTTGTTTTGCAGTGAGGAGCTCATAAAGAGCAGGGGATTGCCTGGAGAGATCCCGGGAGCTGAGTTCCAGGATATTTTGTTCAGGGAAAAAGAGGGAGTAAAGTTAAAGCTCTGACTGTGAACAGGATTGTACCTATGGCCATCTGATTACTATTGTGCCAGTGCGCCCAAATGCTGGCAAATTCCTGTAAGATGGTACAAAAACATGCAAGTGAGGGTCTGAGACACATTCTGGAAAGAAGGCAGTATTTGGGCTGCAGTGTGGCCCATACATGGAAAAGTTAGGGAGCTGAACTGAGAAATTCACTGTAGTGTATGATACAGGACAAAAGAACTGGAGAATCCTTACCTTGTAACCAAGATCTAGAGTAGCGAATAAAAGATCATTTGACTATAACACAACTGAATGTTAAAAAATGAAGATAATTTGAATTCTTTTAAAAGAGAAACTCAAATAAATATGCTAAAGAATATGTCTTGACCAATCTCCTGCATATGAGATATATGGCTTTACTCTTGAAATGTGCAGATGAATTTTGGAGTATGTGCATGAGTGATGATATGATTGCATATGACTGCTGAGTGAAGTCTAGACAAATTGCTTGTTGATATTAAACAAATGAAGAAATTCCTCTAGCAATATCTGAAATAAGTGAGGATAACACTAGTTAAAGCTGACCAGGGTCAGCTTTAGCTTACACAACAACAAGCATGTATGCTCATTTTTAAGTCTAGCTTGACATCTGACTTCTTGCTTTCAGCTRCTGCTATTTTTTTGCTTTGTTTTGGTTTTGCATCTCTCTCCCAATAGTGGTGTAGGATCTGCACTACTCTTCTAAATGTCAGGTAGACTAGGATGAAATTTGGGCATTTTCCTCAGCATAATTTTCATGACAAAATAGGAACACACAAAACAATTGCCAGTGCTGCAAGAACATTGACGGCAGACAGTGAAATTCATATACAGTCGGTTAGCAAAAAGACAATCAGACCTGCAGGGCTTTTAATTGCTGCTAAGGGACTTTGAAATGTGTTGCGGTGAGTTTTTTGTGCATTTTTGTGGCTTGCTAAGTGAAAGCTTCACACGCGTGCAAAAAACTGGAAAGTTCATACCCTCAAGGATCTTCAGACTTCACTCAGAAGCCCTGCAAGATGCATAGTCATTTCCAGATTTTAAAGGGTTGATCCATTTCGGTAAGCTATCCATTATAGATCACATAAATCGTCCAAATCATCATCATTATTATATCTCAATTTTATTATAGATCTGGCAAGAAACAGCAGTCAAGACTGGAGCCTAACTACTGTCACAGTAGCTATGTGATATAACCGGACATTTTAGAATACTATTAGCAGTCTGGATGACGGAATAGTAAGTGTATATGTTAAATTAGCAAATAACATCTGTGTGAGAAGGTCTGCAAGTATGCTGGAAGATGGGGTAGAATAAAAAATGATTCTGATTAACTGGAAAGAGAGTCTGAAAAAATAGGATGAAATTCATTGTGGACAAGTGCAAGGTACTACACTTCGGCAGGATGACTCAACAGCATAAATATAAGATAGAGAATCACCAGCTAGGCAGTTTTCTAGGAAAAGACTGGATGGTTGTAATGGATCACAAAATGAACATTAGTCCACAGTGCCAGGTGGCTGCAGAAAAGGCAAACAGTGTATTAGGATGAATAAATAGAATTGTACTTTGTGAAACAAATGATAATTCTCCTGCCCTGTGTGACAGGTACGGCCTGAACTAAAATATCAGAGTGCCTGGGATGGTTGTTGGCAAACTGGGAGATAACTCTGTTTCGCATCCCTGCTTATCAAACCAAACTAAGTTGTTTCCCAAGTGGTACATGAAATCTGGCCATGTGTGTCAAAGATGGGAACTGCTGCCTGAAGCAGCAAGGTGCTTCTAGGACTGTTCCACAGTATCCACATGTATACTGAGGAGTAATTCTGCTGAACAGTCATTAGAAAAATTTGTCATTAGCAACTAATATTTAATTCTTCAGAAATATTTCTTTCATGGGTAGATATTAGCAAGACAGAATTCTCTAGCCTCATTTTTTTCACAAAAAGCTTTAGAAGCATATCTGTATCTTCTAATATCCTGTAAGTTTRCCATATCTGTATCTAAATATCCATATCTATCTATCTGTCTATCTTCATACAGATCTATATGAATGGGCCCTTACATTTGGATACACTGGAGATAGCAGACTCTTGATATCCAATTCCTTTCTGTCACACATCTAAAACTTTCACCTTAGTTTCACCTTTCAGATCTTTTTTCACCAGAATGAAAGTTTGTATTGAAATTTGCTGTGCTGCTGAGGCAATTTTTCTTCCCCCAATAGATCTGAGTGATTTTTAGTACAAAGCACCTTAGGCTGCTTGTGCTAAGAGGTGCCTTTCTCCTGTGCATCTGTGGGCTGTGTACACAGTTACAGTGCTTCACACGGCATATTTCAGACCACTGTCATTAACAGACAACATGAAACGAGTCCTCTGGATCAGCAGAGAATAAATTCAAAGTAAAGTTAGCAACAGCTATTTTGTGATTTCCTCTGTGAAACATTTCTGCAAGGTCTTTAAAGACTCAACCAACATTTCCAAAGCCGATCAGACAGCAGATAGTATCCCTTCCCACTTGACTTTGTGCCCAGAGCTCCTAGGAGTGGAGACTTTGCCAGGGTTGGTTTCCAGCTTCAGCAAAGCTATGGTGAGTAACAGTGACTGAAAATCCACCCAAATTACATAATAAACAACCCTCTACACTGTACCAAAGAGGGACTCGACATCCTGGTGCTTTACCAAAATCCATACCATCTGTAACAGCAGGAAATCCATGCTGACTATCAATTTGCAAACTTTGTTCAACATCATTCATGTATGAGAGTCTTTCTTCCTCATGCCTTTGTCTGGATATACTGGCTAGATGAAGTCTTTCTTGTTTTAGGAAATCTCCCTCCAATTATAATTCTTAAACTCAGCAAAGACAGACAGAGCATAAAAAATTTACCTTTAAGATTAAAAATTTTATGCAAATATTCTGAGAGGAGATTGAACAATCCAAAATATACATGACTATTTTTCTATGGATACTCTAGATAAACATTAGCAATACCCAGGCTACTTTTCAGTGTTGGTATCAGTATCAAAAGACTGGAAAATCTTAAAACACTGAAAGACCATCTGTGCCTGCTAGCAACTGCCAAATTTGCAACTGTGGTTTCTTCCCTGCTAATTCCATATTTTCATGATAGATTAATGGGCACCATTTATCCAGAATAAATAAATGTGGAAGGTCCGCCTTCCCCCTTCACCCCGCCTCATCATTTTACTGATTTCCACCAGACCACTGAGCACACTAATGCAAGTAAGCCACAGTCTGGATTCAGAAATGATCACATTTGGTAGAAAAGAAATGCTTGGCATTGCCAATTTACAGATTGAAAGTCCTTGAAGTTAAAAAGAAATATATCCAGAGAGCTCTAGACTACGAACAACACAGATAGACCATTAAAGTTGAAGGATTTTTCTGTGCTTTCCTTGACTTACATTTAACCTGTGTGCAGAAAAGCATATAGTTATTTTTCACACACTACTCCTTTTTCACTGTGTGTACTCATCTTGTTATTTCTTTTGAGAGTCATTTCAGACACATATATTTAGATTTTAGCTTGCTAATTTATGCCAGCTAGTGTAAAATTATAGGGTTGGGAATAAAGTTGCAGAATCAAACCTTTATACATGCTTTGAAGGAAAATTTTCTGCTATATACAGTAAAACTTCCCCAATCCACAATTTGCTAATCTTTCCATTTAGTAATTTGCATGCCTGCAGACACACACATGCACTTTCACAAACATACATACTTCACAGGTTTAGTAAGAGAACCATATTTCAATGAGCACTCATAGTATTGAGATTACAKTGATTTCCATAAAGTTGATCATTGTAGCTGTGCTACCCCATACCAACTAGTGTCTTTAATCTACAAAAGTCTACCAACATATATCTAACACATTCTTTGCCCCTCGGATGATTTTATTATGTGTTTATTGGGTGCCAGTTGCAAATTTGGAATGCAAATTGTACATAATCTTGTTAAATACACTTCTCCTAAAAGAAAGAGGTATGCCTTTGCTATGTCTACTGTCTCTATTCACTGTAGCTCCAGGTTTTGCTAAGAGGTATAAGCTGATAAAGCCTGTTGGTGCATTTGCTGACATATCTGATCCTGAATGACATTACATGTAAAAAAAAAAAAAAAAAAAGGCTGAGCATGCCACATGCCAAGAGACATGCACACTCCATGGATGTGCAAAAGCAGGGCAGAGGATTGCTGCTGCGCAGGTGCTGGCAGGCATGTCTGCTGAACTTCACTGCTACCTTCTTAATAGCCTCTCTTAACAGTCTCCTCTCCTTGCTTGTAAATATACATTAGGCTGAGAACAAAGCCTGGAAATTCCTCTGGGTGAACCACAACTGAGGAGCTGCACAGACTCCCTAACCCTCAGAGACAGAGAAGGAAGGCAGGGCAGCACAGGTTCACCTGGAGCTCACACAACTAGCAGATGAGACATGGCGCTTATATTTTCTATTGAGCAGTCTCCCACTGTTTAATATTGTATTGTTTTTACTGAGCTAACCCAGCAATAAAAAGGTTAAATTAACCTAAAAAAATTTACTAGAAAAATCAAGCAGAAAAATATAATCTGCTTCTCTCCAAGATGCTTTTTTGGATCTTATTTATTTGTCTAAACACAAAAAAGCAGACATAGTCTAATTCTTTATCTGTTCCAGCCAGCTTTGAGTGCTTGGACTTTACTGAAAACCCTTGCATTTTTTTCTCTGTGGCTTGAAACACTCTGTGCTGGATTTACTTCCTATTTGCTTAATTTTTGTATATATAAAATGATCGTTTGTGATGCGATTTCTCTATATTTACATCAGCATGAACAGCAGACTCAAACCTATTCTATCCCTAAACTCATGAGACTATTAAATAGAAACTTTGATTATTACTTCAACAACTCCAAAAATTACAACTCCAAAATTACTGAAGGGAAAATTTAATGGGACTCAATGGGACTAAAGGACCTGATAAAGCATTTTTTGAAACAGCGATACCCTCCTGAAGAACATTTATGGCTAATTTATGGACAACTTGACTGGGTCTAAACAAACAAGTGCCAAGCAATAACACTGAAGAAGCTGGAGAAATTACATATTCAGCCTTAGAAAGACACTACCTGCACCTGCTTGTTCATGCACAGAGTGGCAATGTCATCATTTAGAAAGGAACCACTTATTCAGTCTCTAGGCCAAAAGAAATATATCAACGAAGAAGAAGAAAAAACCCAACCACCCAGAAGGCAGTTAAGGAAAAAAACTAAAATCTGTCAAAAATCATGGAAGTCCTCAATTATAGTTTATCCAACATTTTATAGGGGGAAAAAAGCTTGAATCCTTCGAGCCAATACTGTTTACAGTTGCTGCAATGAAAATTCTAATTTTGTGCTCTAATGAACACAAAACGATCCATAGTCAACCTTGGCAAAAGTTATAATGACTGTGTAATTGAAGTGACTTTGCCACATTAAAAAAAAATCGCAAAATTGTAGGAAACTGCCAAGAAATAAAACTATGGGATAGGCAGTCTTGGGTATGCGATACAGAGAGCCATTTTGTCTTTGCAGCTTGGTAAACGCCGGGCTTATAAAACCGTGACACATTGGTATGCAAGTCTTACCGCATGTTAAGACTTACTGTGAATTACCCTGAATTGTGAATTACCTGTGTGATACAGAGTTTACTTTTTAAAAACAGAGCTCGCACTGCCATTATATCTGCTGTCACCGATACGCGTACAGGCATGCGGGAGGTATCTGGTGGTATCTGGTATGCTGCTAGGGGAATTTTAATGGGGAGGAAATGAAAAGGCCCCAAGGAGCATGAGGAAGGTCCTGTGACCACAGCAAGAGAGAGGACAAGGATGGGGGAAGCAGGAGCTCTGCACCGGCGCCACATGCTAACACTCAGCAACTGCCATACCCACATACACGGCRATGGACTAATATCCGAAGGCCAAACTCGCCTTTGCTGCAATGCCCCTTATGAAGAATTTGGCTTTAAATACCACAGTTTCACTTTTGAGTATGACTGAACAAGGATTTTCTGTCTACTTACCACAACAACGCCTTCAGTTAGGAGCTGCGCTAAGTCCTGTAAAGAACGCTAATACCATCCCCAAATGTAACGCTAAGTCTTTCCTTTCTGAGTCTTCCTGAATGATTCTGCCTTGGGATTGGGCACCCAAGCATCTTTAACAGAAATAAATAAGTCCTCCCCATTTTCATTGTGGTAAAAATTCTTCCAGAGAGCAGTATTTCAGAGGACTTTTCACAATGCTCRTTCACTTGAGAGCCAAATCTGATTCGACATGAAGTTCCACTATGAAGAAACTGTTGCATGTGATGACACTGGTTATTGAAAATTGAAATGAAGTGCAAGGAAGCTAACACCAACGTGTATGAAATTCTGCTGTCTTTGAATGACACAGGGAACTCAATATATCTAATCATCAAAGTGAAGCCCATTGGGAACTGCACTACCGTTGCATTGCAGAAGGTTGCCACTTGATTGCTAGACCCCAAAGTGCTAAGCCATATGCCACTTATTTCTGTGTCTAAATAGCTTACTATGATTGATACTGAGGACGGCTCTTCTCTTCATAGAGAAATGATAATCAAGACAACAAGAATTAGGAAACAGAATATACAAATTATTTTTTACAATCCTAATTTTTAACCCTGTCTGTTCCTGGAGCTCAATTTAAGTTACTCCTCCCTTTAACAAATTCACTTCATGCTTATTTTTTTTTCCAGCAGAATACCAGCTTTTGCAGATTTTATCTTGAAAGCTGCATTCGGAAGGCTTTTGCTCTCAACGACTATTGGTGTGTGGCCAGAAGAGCTTGATTATAAGGGCTTAGTGCTGGCCTTGAGTGCAAAATTTTTCCCTTTCTTTAGCAAGTTTTTTTTTCCCCCTGACCTTGTGCCAATCTCCTTGATTTTTCTTCCTCGCTCACCTGTCTCTCTGAATCAGCCTTTTCTGAGCACTCCTCCAGCCTCTCCCCAGCCAAAGTCGTCCCAAGGTCAGCGGAGGACTCGAATCCCTGCACTCCCGCGGGTCCCTGCTGCTGCCGGAGGCGAACGCACTCCGTTTGCAATATGCTCCTTTTCCACTTGACAGAGCCTACGAGCCAGCGTGCGTATCCAAACTTGGGTGCCACGGTTAGGGAGAGCACCACGGCGGCAAGGCAGGGCCGCGTCTGCGAAGAGCCAGCAGCCGGCGGGGCGCGAGGGATGCGCCCCCGCRTGACAGCAGCTCCGCGGGAGCTGCACAGCTCCACGCGACCTCGACACGCAGCGCAAAACAAAAATCAGCGCAGGCACGGCGAGCGGCCCCGCTCCCACTACGCTCATCTCTTCTTTCATCCATGATCTTTTCAAGTCGCAGAGCATTACGGTGAACTGCTCTGCACTTAAAGTAATAACCGCAGCCTCCCTGCCACTATTAATAAAAATATTTAATGCTCTTGTTAGGAGGCGCAATTTGATTACTGAACTGTTATCCAACAAATCCTGAAAACAATTCAAAGTAAATTTCCCTAATATGTCTATTTTTCTATCCTGCCAGAAGGGTTGCTAATGAATTTGCTGCTTGAATGCACAGACAGATTGGGAACTATAACTGTGCTGGCCTGGGCAACATGGCACTGGCACCAAAAACCTATTTGTACCCATGCAAAGTTCTCTCTAGAGTATGTCTCTCATCCAGAGGTGATTTTCCAATAAAATCAGCCTCGATTATTGCAAGCGCAGGAGCAATCCCTGAGGGAGCATATCAGGCAATTCAATACTAGGAAATGTTGTACTAGGCAAAATTAACCTTGTAGCAGTGTTATTTCCTGAAACATTATCTAGCTTTTGCCTTTCTTTTGTATTCATCGATCCTAAATGAATGGATTTTTTTCTTACTTCTCTCACTTAGCAAAAGATCATTATTTTTTGTACTTGTATTAAAAACAATAAATGCATGAAAGACACCTGTTTTTCCTTCTAATTCGCTTATATTACCGCCAAAGTAAAGGTCTGTGTTTGCTCTATGGCAGGCACTTTTTCTTAGCTGAAAGGTGACAGCAAGGGAGGGCCGCTTTTATTCTGTACTATTTTAATGAACCCACAAAGTAAAGGAAACCCACYAGACATATTAACAGGAGGCCTCAAGCCAGCAAGGTCCAGGAAGCTTCATTCTCCCCTCTCACATCAAGGTTAAAAAAAAAAAAAGTTAAGGCAGTGAAACCAGAGGAGTTTCATGGCCTAAATGAGACCTACAGGTCTCAGAGTTGCTGATAGCCTTGGTCTACGCCACAGGGTAGCTCCACCAATTGCCCCTTACCAGCACAGGCTCTCCAAGGCTGTGATATTTGTTTGGAGAGTGTCTAGAATGTGTTGGACTCTAAATAAACCACACATTCATTTAAGTACCCTAGCACTACTTAAACGTTTGGCTTTAGTTTCTTATCTTAACAGTGAAATGAGGGAGAATGAGCTCTGTGGGCTGGTTCCTTGGCTGGATGCAGTTAGCTGAGCTGACAGCAGCAAAAGCGGCACCAGAGTTTACACCAGCATCAGGCCTTTCACTCAGTTTTGCTGGCATTTGTTGCTTGGCTGCAATATTTTAACTGTACAGAAATATTCAAGCTTTTTAAAGCATTACTTTATAAGAGATCATAGGTAGTTAGAAAACTGTTGTTTACTACACTGTCCAAAACAAACACTTAGACTATTTGAATAAATTCTAAGTGACTAAAAATTAAAAATAATTACCAGAAAGACAAATTCAAGTCTAAAATGATCATATTGCTCAAACACAGCATGAGTGAGGAGAGAAGAATATATCCTCCTTTGATATTGATCCTGGCAGATACCGGCCAAAACTGGAAGATATGTACCAACTCGAACTAATTTTTTTTTAGAAAAGAGAATGTGGGCTAAAAAGGTTTTGTTTGCTTTTCTTTTCAACTTTTAAAAATTGACCTAAATTTAATTTTGACAAACTGCAGCACAATGAAAGTGTAAAAATGTTGTTCTGAAAAATAACAAAACTGATCCACTTATAACCAAAAGACTTATTTTTATCTAGCTGCAAGAGTCTTGGCAAATTTGACACAAATGCATGACTAGCTTTGGTCAACAGTAATACACGTTTTCTGCAAATAAAAATACACAAACAAAAGTTTATTTAGCTGTCTGCAATTCCATGATGGCTACTGARTAACACACTTGGCTGGGGCGCTGAGCGGTGCCTTGTAGCTGGATGCAGCTCGCGGTGCTTGGTATTGATGGTGCGTGCTCAGATTTGCAAGAGATTAGATGAATGAGCTCTCAGAGTCTGTTCATCTCATTGTCTTGTAAGCAAACATTGTGCACTACATAGGACGTGTGGTAATTTAACCATCCACTATAAATTATACAATCAAGTCGGAAGCATTTCACTATAAAAATGTATTGCGCTCATTTGAAAAATGTGTGCTCTCTCTAGGTTCCCGTTGTGGTGGTAGCTGAAAACCTTAATAAAGCACAAACTATTTTATATTTCAGGACTTAGCCAATGTGACTCATTTGCGCAGTTTTAAGTCCAAACAAACTGCTAGTCAACTAAATTATAACTTATTACCACAGGCTACAGACTTCTAATACATCCTGTGGCTGGAAGAGGACTGATTTACTGTTTTGGGCCCTGCCAGTAGTTATCATGCATCATTTCCCTAGAAATAAAAATAGCCCTACTGTGGTTATCCTCTGGACTGATAAAAATATATCTAGCAAGATGTGTCAGAGGAGCAAATTCAGAAAATAAAGGTAAAATATTAAATAGAGTTATTATTTTACGTCTAAAGTACTACATCTTCCAGCTGCTGTGATGACTTTGGAATAAAGCAAAAGGTACTGTAAGAAGGAAAAAAGATCTAACGGAGCAATTGAGCTCTGATAAACCCACATGGGGACGGMTGAATTGTCAGAGCTTTGCAAGAGTCAAAATTTACATAAAAATCAGTATTTAGGGATTTGTGAGATATCATCAAAAAGGATTTAATATCTGCGTTTCTTTGCAAACAGTTTAAAAGCAGYAGTTTTATAATCCATTTCCAACACTAACCTTTAACTTGTAGGAGTGAGATAATCCTTTGCAACATTTCTAGAGTTCACATTCTGCTGAGGAAATGTAGCCYGTTAAATAAAACTTGCAGGAAACCAACAGTAGCATACATATATTGGTTTTCAGAATGATACTTTAGGTGCCAATCCTGTAGCAAGTATTGCATGTGAACACAGATTCAACTGCATGGTCCTACCTGTAGAATTAATAGCATTTTGGGTTTGCTGAATTTTTGGAGGGACTTTACTGCTAGTACAATAAATTGATCCCATTGCCAGAATTCTGTACCTGTGTAGATGCCTAAGTGGACAGACTAGGAGGATCAAGGACTAAAGAACAGTGTCTATAATTGCCTGTAAGCAGGCTTTTTCCTGGATTTTCACGGAGGATTTGAATGCTTTTGCATGCTAGACTTAAAGTATTAAAACATAAATATGAATGGATTTCTCTGAGAAATGAATAAGGGCAGGCTGTCCAGGCACTGTGTTGTAATGGATTTTTAGAACTATTTTAATTGATGCTAGCTGATTTAGTAGTTAGCCAAAAACAGTCAAGAGAGAAACAACGGGCAGAAAGRTTCAGAAGCCGAGTGTAACGTGGTGCTGTGAAAACTGCTTGGGAGTTATACTGAAAATGAGAGCTACGGTGGGGCTGGGCTTCTTGTTTCTTTAAAAGTGGTTTGATTTTAAATTCTCTAGTAAATGGCTTTTAGGGATATGTATACACATACATAAATATGTATGTGTCTACACGTATGTATATGTATATATGTGTGTGCATGTGTGTGTTTCCACTAGACACAGCATACAACAGCATATGGCTATCTTCCCATTCTGTTGTCTGCAATGGGAGTTTTTTTTTTTTTTTTTTTTTTTTAAATATAGGACAGGAGATAACCTCTGCTGAAAGAGCTGAGCATGGGTACCACCACTTTTGGTGCACCTCTTTTGTTTACAGCTGCCTACATTGCCTGGTTAAAAACAAACACACCTTCAGACCTAGCCCTGGGGCCTGCACTTATGCCAACAGGGGCAAAAGATCTGTTTATGGCTACTGCTACTACAGCATACATTAGCTGACCTTTGGAGGCTGACTTGCTTGCCCTCCCGCTTAGTGAGGCAACAAAAAAATCCTCTGGCTCTGTGTGACTCACACAGACCTCAGCCCTGCCATGCAGAGCAAGGTCTGCCCAGCAAGGGAAAAGTGAGGTGCCACTCCAGCTGGTAAAACAAAGGTATTTTTAAAGTATAGTCAGTAGAAACAGTCACTCCCATTCCATGTATAATCAAGGATGAAAAGGCCATGAAAAATACCACTGCGCTTTGCAAATGAGAGGTCAATTGAAATGTCAAGACATCAAATGTTAATGGATTGCAATTCCAGTGATGGTTGGGACAGAAAACCGTGCCATGTCCAGTTGAATGCCCTTCTGAGGAGAAGATGAGTTTTATGGAGGAAAAGACAATAAACATCAGAGGTTTTTCTGGTTAACAAGCCTATGGTTAGTCTGGTCAACGATGGAAAACAAATATATTTTGAAAATACAAGAAGCAGTGGGATCTTAACACCAGCTATAATTCAAGAACATATGTCTGGAAGTCATTAAGTCCACTGCAAATTTAAACATATGCAGGTGTTTGGGGAAAATGCCATTGCTTTCTACTGAAGAATTTTAAAGGGACTGTAAAAGAAGAGAGGACACAGGACACTCAAGGAAGTCAATGTTTTCTTCCCCAGAGCAAGAAGTCAATTCAAATGTTCTCACAGTTCTACAGCAGTTAATGGAATACATAGACCACTCTTAAAAACATTATTTTTCCATTTTAAAAATCTAATTTCTCCAACAAAACTGTTCTAGTCTCCACTGTTGGATGACATCAGGACTTATCTGAATTATTCTTTTACCTGCCAACATTTTCCCAAGGAATCCCTCTGACCACTTTCATGCAGGACTGCACTCTGGGGCATTTGTTTAGAGTCAGAATATATCCAGTTCCTATTCAGAAGGATGTTTCCATGCAAAGATATCCTTTCTCTCATACAGAAAAGAGAAAAAAGAAGCTAGTTATCTTTATAACAGCTGCCTCTGCCTGATTAGGAGATACGCATCCTTTCCTTTCCAATCTCACACAGAGTAGGTTTGGGCTTATATTAGCTCACTGGTACAGTCACATGCTCGGAGGGAAAACTGCTTTATTAGTATTTTTTKAGTAGGAAGTATCTCCTTGGTCTATATGACAGAGATCTGTAATACAACAAATAAGGGATAGTCAGTAATCATTTACTGATTCTCATAACCACTTGCATGAATTCCAGTGAATATACTGGGAGAAGGGTTTAAAACAAACAAAAGACAATACTGTTGCACACACTATGGTGTCATGCCACAGAATGTTGTAGGGGCAAGAAGCATGAAGAGATTTCAAAAAGATTCTGCATAGAGGATAATTCCTTTGGTAGTTCCTAAACACATGCTGTGCAGCAATGGTAGAGTAACCTGCCATGAGCAGATCAATGGGCAAATGCTCCTTGTGGAGGATSACTCAATAATTGTTCTTCCTCCACTTTCTGCCATTGGTAGCTATGAATTACTTGGCTGGTGGACCTTCAGTCTATGTTAAGCTATAGGTTGCCAAGTGAAGTGTATTTGTACATGAGGGTGAGGCCCTATGTGTCTAACCCTGACTGCCTGGATCTGAGGGGATCCTGCAGCTTGAACCACAAGCCAAGCCAAGTGATGTGGTCCAAGCCAGCATAGATATGATTCCTCTAGATGCTAGGCTTTACTCCTCAGCTGGTTTGGGCTTCCATTGCCTACTCAAGTCTGGAAAYGTGTGGGAACTGTGATCATCAGTTGGGTTTCATAAAAACCGTAGCTATTGATTCCTAAGGAGATCTCTGTCCTCCTCCTTCTCCATTGAACCACAGAGTATATAGATGATTATTTCCCTTGGATGTGTCCTGATTTGAACTCATTGCTTATGTTACAGCTCTTTAGAAATTGGAAACCTTACATAGAGTAAACTTGGGTAAGTCGTGGCATCTCTTTCAGATTCAGGAATGGGAACAGTATGACAAGCATGGGCCTACTTCTCTCCCAAGTAAGGGAGAAAGTATCTAGGACTTTGCATCCTGGAATCAGCTTCCTTCTCTACTACAGACTCTCAGTGTAAATATGGACAGAGCCAATGGGGATGGTAAGTGCTCGTTATAAGACATGGACAGGGCAGGATAAATAAGATGAGATGTTCAGATGCTGTAGTTATGCAGGCCATATTGGCACCTCACAAAGACATGGTCTTTAGATGGTCTTACGTTTTTGGAATACTAACTGAAATACTGCACTGAAAAAATCAATTTACTATTTTATATATGGTTATCTATAACAACATTGTGTCAAGTGATGCTACCAATACAACAAGAGGGATTCCTCTGGGTGCGCTACATTTCCTCACAGTGCTGCAAGCAACATGGGATTGAGACTAAGTGCTCTGAAGGAGCCAAACACCACCTGCATCCACCTCAGCCTGGTTAAGTTCACATCCGTTAGTCTAAGCACTGACAAACATCTGGATATTAACAAGTCAGATCCTTGGCTGGCTTATTAAGCTGTAGTAAGGAAACTTCCTCTTTATTCCCTCYAGAAGAGTTAACTGTTGGAGGGCTTCTAGAGAACAAATAGAAATAGCAAATTTTCTCCTGAACATGAAAAGGGCAACATTAATAAACTTAACAACCAGAAGTAAACAGACCATTTCTATGGAAATTCAAGTTATGCTCCTTAACTGATGTGTCAAATAGTGGAAATATCACGCTCAGTCCACCGACAATGTATAAATTATAGTCTTTAAAAGGGAATGATTCCTCATTCCAGTTTTGGGACACAGGAACCATGTCAGCACAGCATACAAGCAAGGACATTTTTTATGCTAATGACAACTGAGAATATTTATATATATATATATATATGTATGTATATATGTATTGTAACAGATGTCAAATGCAGTTAGATTCAACTCAACTTATTAGTGCGTGGCTTTTAGCCAAAAGCAATTCACATTTGCAGAAGTGTACTATCACATATGTCTTAATAACAGAAATGTGTTTTTAAAAAYGTATGTGATAAGCCACATATGGTAGAAGGAATCTGTACAGCTTTCAGTCCTTATGACAATAGAAGCTACTAACTTTATTTTGCATAGCTGAGGAACATTAAAATTCAAGTGAAATTCTCTTCAACATTTGAGAGCTACAAAAGCAATAGCACAAAGAGCTAGACAAGCCTGAGCTGTACTAAGTGTGGCTGTGATGCTTATATAAATACAATCGCTATCTACTACTGCCATCTTAAAGGTACTAATTTTATTCTTGCCCTGAGAGATAATATTTTAGCATAAAATCATAATTGTGTACAGGTACATTAAGCACTTATATTTCACTGAAAAATACTAGGCAGATTTTTTGTCAGCTCTTCGTTACGAAGAGTGTAATTAATATGTATAATGGATTCCCTARGGTACTAATTGAAGCTGCAACTATGAACGTAGTCAAAGAGAACTTAAACAACTAGTTGGGGAAAATATGACAGGGCGAGATATACACATGTAGGTGGAAAGAGTGAGACTGTCCATCTGGCCTTCTTCCATTCCAAAATGTTACAACACTTACTCAAGTCCCAGGAAGGAATGATTTAACCTAGCCCCTTCTCTCCCCACTTCTGGTGGAGTAATTGGATGTTGGTGTCAAGTACAAGCTATTTAATGACTGCTAGGCTCAAGACCTCTGTTAAATGCAGGGGAACTCAATTCATTTGAGCTGTTCTGGAGAATTTGATCCAAATATGAAAAAAAGTAAATACATTATTATTTTGGAGTTGTTCCCCAGGACCTTCATCAGTTTTCCTTTCCTGGATCTTTTAGGAAGTGAGGTGAAATCACAACTCATTTCACACTACTAAACAACCACAGGTAACAATGACTTTAATTCAGCTTGCACTGAATTTGAACTAGCCCTACAGGCATGAAAGGTCCCTTGTCTTATTAGAAGTTTCATGTGCTATCAGGTCCCCACTGGATCCCCTATTAAAATCCTCATTTTTAATTTTTATCAGATTAAATGAAACATAGAGACTGATTTATGACTATCTTGCATCTTGCCTAATCATTCCAAGCAGTGTTTATACATGTTTTGCGTTCACTTTGTAAGGTGTAAATGACTGTACATGATGGAAGTGAGAAGTAGAACCATATCCTGTTGTTACGCACCCTAACAAACAATGATTTGTGAGTCCTGTCAGTGCATCTTCCTACAAATACAGAAATGCTCTAGTTCAAAAGTCTGCATGATCAGCAAACTAATACGACAACAGAAGTATTTCCTCTGTACATAGCAAGAATATACAGTTACTAGGACTTAGTTAAACTGCAATGACTAGCTACTGAAGCTAAAAATAGGTGTTTTATTGGTATATAAGAGCCCATTAAAACTCCAGTATTCATTAYTTAAATAGAACCACTGATTGCTGATAGCTTTAACTGAAAATGCCTTTTCTCAAAGAGCCAGGACATCTATATAGCAACTTTCTTAATTCAATGATATATAGCTGAGTGTTGCCGCTAGTGCCCTAAGATTTAAGAACTTCTCATAAAATACCCTGGAAATTGCTCCCTAGTAACTTGCTCATCCTTCATCAAACCCTCCTGTAAAGAGCAGACACACACGTATGAGTGTGGTAGCAGCGAGATGCACACGCGGAGCGAGAAAGAGCTCTTAACCAACAGGGTGGCAAAGCCTTGATACTTAGGTGCAAAATATTCCCATGTGCTTAGAAATCGTTTGGCACATTCTTAGTTATTTCCCCCTGTCAGACCTTCTCAAGGATTGCAATTAAAAATCGTAATCTTTTTAGCATGTACAAACCTCCCCAAGGGTAGGAGCACGACGTATTGAGTATGACTGGGATGTTATTTGGCAGCTATTCATAGACAATACATTAATTTATGGAAACTGCATGAAACTTGGGGAGTGCAATCATAACGGACACATGGAAAAATCAGAAGCTTTCCTCAACGATACTGACTTTTTTATAGCTATGATTAGGGGTAACCTGAATTCCCACATCTCTTTTACTGCCCTTCTTATTGCCTTAGTCTTTTTTGTGACCGTATGCAAGAAGCTCATTAAAGTAACATTTTCCAACGGATATAAAAACAACTTACTTCACAGGAATGTTTCTCAATTTYGTCTTTTCAGCGGCCTGTAAACATAAGAGGGGCGGGGGAGACAAACAGTTAAGCCACACACCTAAAAAGCACAACTCGCCGCAACGGGAACGACCTGCGCAGGCCAGAAAGGCCTGCGAGCCCATGCTGCGGGGGGCGGCGGGCAGTGGGCGCTGCCGCCCGGCCCGGCCCGGCCCGGCCCGGCTG
>NW_028186756.1:5944526-6010452 GCF_003343005.1 Rhea americana
GCCCCGGGGTCCGGGCCGACCCTCCCCGCCCGCCCGCCCGCAGCCGGAACGGCGGCCGCGGCGGGAGGCAGCGCCGGCAGGAACGGGCCCTGCCTCCCCTCCAAACCCCTTCTTGTCTGCCAGCAGAAAAGGGCAAGGGATGACCAAATGTTCAGATCAATTTCCTCTCGTGAAACCTTTGAGAAAACACACTCCAAACCACCTAAACGAGTAAATCTCGGGGCCCCTCGGCCCGCAGCGCCTCAGACGCGGAGCCTGGTTCCAGTTTATTGCTGAACCCATTGATCTGTGTACAGTCCATTTATCATTCATGAAAAGAGCCAGTGATCTTCACAGTATATTAGAAGAAACAACTCAGATCATCTGTCAACGGCCCTCTTATTCCTGTTTCCCTCTCCACGGGGATTTCATCTCCTTCGATTCTTCTTGAATTAAAATGTTGCTAAGCAACGCAGCTGGGGGCACCGATGGCAGAGCCGCCACCGTCTACTACACGGGCTGAGCTGCTCCAGATTTTAGTGCAGATTTTCTTTTTTTTTATGCTTCTGTGGCATAATTATGTAATCTGAACGAACCTCGCCGCCCCTCTGAATTTTTCAGAAATAGTAACATTTTAACAAGGAAGGGCTGCAAATATCACCTCAAGAGAAACCCGTGCTGTCGTATCATTTTGGAGAATTCCTTTTAGTATTTACAGAACCTGACCATAATAGATTTAAATGTGAAAAGCGGTCAGATGGTTAGCGAGATTACCAGCACAGGCAGCAGAGAAAGGCAGAATTAAGATAACTGATCCATAAACCTATTATACTACGGAAAGTCTTAGTGCTTAATTACCTCGACAAATATTTTATAAAGCCTACAAAAATTGAAAGGTTTTGGTGAGGGACTTCAGACTCTGGTATGCTTAGGGCTCCCACATAGCAACTACTAATATCAGCGGTCTTGAAAAATGCTCACATAAACCCTTACGGAATTAAATCCCATATGAAAACTGCGGGATTTGAGAAACCTCTGGGACCTGCACATTTGAATCCCAAACAGAATTCCAGAATGAGTTCTCCTGCGCGCTCCTCCATGGGACTAGTTTTTCAAAATACATGGCATTTTGGCACTTTTGCTTCCAGCCACAGCAAACATAAAATTTATGTTTTAAGTCCATAGAAATCCCTAATATTGAGTTTTCATTTGAGAGAAGCAATTAAAGCTTGCGAGAACTCAAGCAGGACAACAGTAACTTTCTGGGGTGGCTCTCTGTGTGCAAGAAAGGATGCTTTTGTTCTACGTGGATTACATTTTCTATCTAAAGCATAAATCAATGAATGCATGATATGAAACAATTACATTAATTGTACAGTAGAGTTGCTACATAAAACAATTAAACCTCAGGAAATGCTAAAGTTAAGATTGCACAAATCACTGTTACGCACCCAAGCCTAATCCTGTCCTCTCCAACCAGCCCATGATGAAATGGGGTCCCTGCCTCATTAGTGAGATACTGCGACTTCTGCCTCCTTCCAATGATACTCTCTCAAATCCGCCCTTTTCAGCTGCCACATGCACATGCAGACTCAAAAGAGTGTTACTAAGAAATCCYTCTGAGTAATAAACTACATGTAACAACACGCAAATGCTTCATTTAAAACGGATTAAAACAGCATTAAAAATGGCATTTAAGTTACCCCAGCCTCCCATTAAATGACAAGTTTCACTCCCATCCTGCAGGGAACTAAAATTATTTTTAAACCTTATAAACTGCCTTCCATTACAGCAGAAGGTTTTCTAACTGTAGAGTGCTATTTTGCTTGATCCTTCTATATATCAAATAGTTGGACTATAACAACTCTGAGTTCAGGCATGTGAAACCTGTATCCAAATCTCAGATCCAGGCCTTCCTCCTTCCCCCAAATTATTTAAAAATCAATTTAAAAACCCCACTTTCAAAATACATATAAGGAAGAGAAAATAGAATAGTGTAAAGTGTCAGCAGTCACACGGAAGTAACACTGCAGCTGATTAATACACAGTAAAGCAGAAGGTATTCTGTAGAATATGTGTGTGATGGTGCGAGCTAAACTGTTTGCATGAAAGATTAAAGAAGATGAAGATATTTCAAAGCATGAGAACTGGCAATGTCAAAGACATGGAATATTAAAGAGCAGAGTCTAAACTGGGCATTTGACTTTCGACTATGGTGATGGCAACAGTTCACCCAGAGGGAAATGTGGTAGTTTTCGGGACAAAGAGTTATAGATTCATTTTATTTTCTAGGGTTATGAAGAATCTAGCACATATTTCTTCTTAGATTTTTAGCTGGAGAATTCCCCTCAGTTTTTTCCTATGTTATTTGGAGAAGGCATTTCCCTAATTGTTAAGAAAGGACACATACTGTGGGGAGAGCGTCCTCACACATGTACTCACTTACACATAGCTTTAAAAGAATATTGCAAGCTCTCAGGTCTCAGCTCACAGGTCAGTCTACACACCAGCCTAATTTCATGGTGGATGATAAMGCAACCGGACATTTCCTATTGCAAATGAATCAGTTTGCCACTGAGTGGGAACATGGTGGTGTTAAACATAGCACAGAATAAATGCCTGGAATTCCTTCTGAGAAAGAAATGCAGGATCTGGCCTTCTGCTTTTATTTGTCTTGTATGTGTTGCTCATTCATTTTTCAAAGTGCATTTGTTGCGATATCATGAGCATGCCCAGTGGCAGAAGATAAAGAAAGGCAAAATCAAAGTGACATTGAGTAACTCTACACATTAAGCTTTGATGCAGAAACATATTGTTTGAAAATATTTGGTGTGCAGCAGGTCTGTCAATTAGAGCTAATTATTTTTCTCTGATCAGGAAGAATGCAATCTTGTTTTAGGCAGGTTTCTTTGAAATGCATGTCTTTTATATAACTTCATTATAGGAAAATACTTCTTCCAAATTACTTTTTTTCTGGGCTGCTTAGCTATTGACTCAAATTGTCTGTGTTGAGTAGTTCTCTCTGCTTTGATAATTAACTTTTGATCATTACTGAATTTAGCAGCTCTAGTCAGATGTGTTCATAGCCATCCTCCTCAACTATTTCGGTGCTCATCGCCTTTAATCTTTGAACAAAATGATCTCATTGAGCCTCCATCAACCTCGCTACTCAGTTAATAATTCCTGTTTCTCATCTTCATGACTGAGTTTGATTTGTTTTAGACTTGATGGGAGCTTTTGATTATTAATTTAAGATATTTCAAAGACAAACATGTTTTAAGAGTTATTTTGTTTACCTTATATTCCTGGGTTTTTACAAATAAGCAACTGGTTTTACTCCATAATGATTCCTAAACTTCATGCATTAAAAGTATTATCTAGAAATAGAGCAAGTAGGAGGTTCCCAAATCACGATACATGTGCTCTGAGTGGGAAATGATGCTGCAAAAGATTGGAATGAAATTGAACTGGTATAATGTAAYGTTCAATGGGTGCTGGGAGAATTACATCATGGGACCTTTGCTAATTTTGAGCTTGAAAATGTGCATTAAAATAATTTAGGATGATTAGAAAATGGAAGCCAGACTGAACTAGACAATCATTCCACTTTAATTTGTAATTTCCTTCTGATTTTTTTTTTTACAATTATGGCCTTCATGTAATTGTGCCACGTCTCTCTAACATCTTCTCTCCTCAGCTGAGGCTAGTGGTGAATAAGAAGAAAGAAGATGAAGAATATATGAAAAGTAGTAAGCTATACAGGAAAAATCAGCAAAGGGAATTTACCAGGGGATGCTTTCCCATGGTTTTTATAATGGCCAAAGACTTTTGCCTCTTATGGTGTATTACTCCTCATTTTGGCACTATTTGCTTTGGCACTAGTTCTGGAACCACCTGCACTGTACTTCATTTGATCCCCAGTGTGGATATACCCACAAACTTGTTTAATTAGTGGAAATCTAACTATTACACAAAAGAATGACCTTGAGAACAAGCATTTCAATTTTTCCATTGCACAACTGAAAAAACAAGATTTTCAGGGAAAATTATTTGGTTTTGAGGAAGTGAAGTTTGACAAAAAGTTTGTATTTTTTTTAAAAAAATGTCTCTCACTCAGAACCACCATGGTCGGCCAAGCAACAAGTCAGTTGCTGAGGCTCCCAGAGTCTCTTCAGCTAAGACAGATGTAACCTCAAGTCCTCCAACCTGTAGGTGGAAGGAAGCAAGCCTTCATGCTCTAACCTTTCCCCAGAACTGCTGTGAACCTCACATGGGCTCAGCTCCCCATTTTTAATCAGCTCATACTCTGGGGGCAATAGCTAACCAACTCCATATAAGTAAGTTATAAACCACCATGGTGTTCTCCTGTCCTGCAGGAAGAAAAGAGATGCCTGGTGATTCAACTCAATACTCCAACAAAAGCAGAGAAACTTTCCATATTAGTGACTTATAGCAGATTCTTTGTTAATTACTGTTTGTCTTGGAAGTTATCCTATATTCCTTCACTTATAAAGAATACCTCACCTATGATCCTATATAAAGAACCAAAACCCACTAATTATGGACTCTGCTGTACTGTATTGTGCTCTGGCTCTATATTATACAGTTGGTCTTAGCTATGACTTCCTGTGGAGGAGGAGAACGTAGCATGCAAGAAAGAAATTATCCAAAATTGTACCGGGAATTAGGAAGCCCAAATATGAGGATTAGTATATGACGATATATGCACGTATAACGTGTAAGTGTGGTGTACTCCCCCTCCCCCCCTTTTTTTAAACTGCATTGGTTACACTATCCTCTAGCTATCCCCTAATGTCAAGAGGGGAGACTGTATTTCTTTCTTGCTAATCGCCACTGACATCAAGTTGGCAACTTCGTATTTGAGACTCTGTCCGTGTTTTCCTCGGCCAGTCTCAGGCCAAGGACAAAAAGCCCAATGCTACTGCATCTAGGACCAACAACAATGGAGCAAGAAGATCCTTTCCACATCCTGTAGTATTTTAATAAAGTAAGTACTTTCTCTTCAGAAGCCAGATATGAGGGATGAATCATAGAATCATAGAATCAGTAAGGTTGGAATCAGCTGCGATTAATTTTGTGAAAGACCAAGTCACTACACATGTGCTATCTACAAATCAAAATGGTTCATTGGACTCTTGCTGTGTATAAACTACACAGAGAAACTACACAGAGAACTTCTCATCTTTGCTTTGAGCAATGCTGTAATCTTCATGGCTTTACAGAGAGATGTCCAAGAACATTTAGGGTTAAATTTTACTAAGTTGGAAATTTAATTTCAGTTGGTGCTATTGAGGCTAGGTAAAATGAAAAACAAATWTTAAGTGACCAACTCCAAAACAGACCATCTGTGGATTAGGAGTCACCTTCATCCCTGATGTAAGTGTACTGTTTTTAATTGAGCAACACCACAGATATATTTGGTCTTCTGTYGTCATTTTTTCCCAAATCCCCAAGCTAACTTCAGGCCAATGATGGAAATCAAACTGAGGAAGCATGTAATGAAAAACATGGCCACTTCCCATCCTTGACAGCCTATTCCATAAAAGAAGAAGAGAGCTACTGAGTGCATACTACATTCAGAGGAGAGCTTGTTGGTTGTGTAGACATACCTGAGCTGGTTTTAGATTACCTACTGTGGGTAAGATGAACACTATTGCTTCTGTGGCACTAGCTTCAATTTATCCAAGCTCTGTGGTGACCTTTACAATACAAACAGTTATGGCTATTTGTCACCAAATGGCCTGATTTTAAGTATAACTCATATACACATACGCTTATATTAGGCACAACTTGGATTGTAGTATCAAAGTACCTTGACACAAGAGTCACTTGCCTTCCTTCTCCACTTATTTTGATACATTTTGGATTCTCTCAAAAATGCTTTTGATTGAAGCTGCAAAAAGTAGTACTACTTTTGACTTCTCCTTATAACAAAGAAGTTGGAATTGCARTTGTAGTTGGCGCTACTAATTCTACTGATTCACTTTCCAGGATGTTTTCAGGTTACTTTACAAATGTTAATGAACTCTCACAATCTCTTGTGAAGTTCAGTAGATTTAAATACTCTCCACTGTACTGTTGCAGAATCGAGGCAGAAAGATGTTAATTGATTTTGTCTGTCATTGGTCAGAGATTTGCAGGCCAGAACCCCTGATTAGAGCTATGCCTGATTTTTCATAAGAACTGCTTTGTTTGGAAAATGAATATATCCTTGTACTGAATGTTCCATCTTTAAGAAAAAAGTTCTAAATTGAAATTCTAGTTTGAAACATCATTTCCTTGCAAATGATTTGTTACAAATTCATTACAAATGTTGCCTGCCTACAGGATGAAAATCTTATTTTGAAAATATACAAATAAAACATTTAGCTAGTGATAAAACTGAGCATTTATCTTCTTATTTTTTACTGTCTATTTTTTAAAATGTGTGTTATGTTCAACCTTCCAAATGGCTAATAAATCAGAAAATCCATTATTTGCTAGGTTTACTCCAGAGCCCTTCTCTACATGTTAATCCCACATTAAAACATCCTGAGGAGGCAAAAGAAACAGAGAGAAAAGGTCAAGAAGCAATTAGAAGGAAAAAAAAAAAGAAAAAGAGAAAAAGAAGCCTCTCTACACTACTCCAAGAAGCAAGAAAGGAGGAGCAAAAGGCTAGATTCAAACCCTGAGAATTTCCTACTACTTCACTGTACAGCTACAAACTCCATAATATGTTTGGCTCATTTTCCTCAATTCTAACATACAGAGAGTAATTCTTTGTATCTACATCCCTGAGACTTAGCTGAATACTGCTGATATTTTGAGATCTTACAATGAGGGGTGCTTTCAGTGTGCAATGTCTTACTAATTTTCATTTCTGCAGCACTCACATTGGTTAAAATTTCCTGTATCAAAATGGAAATGGGGATTGGCAAGCCTCCCTGCGGCAGCCTCTCTTACCCTTGTTCACTTGCAGTTTATGCCCTCAGAGTCTCCTTGGTGGCAAAGGCCACTATCTCATTCCTCGGGGAGTCCAACCTGTTCTCAGCCTCTTCCCTACTCTAAATTAATGAGTAGTTCTCCAGACTGGCAAAGTAAAAGGGTAGAGTCAAACCACAACAGCAGTGGCAGTGCCGGGAAGATGTGATGTTGCTGTTGTTAATGCCTCCCATTTACTTCCTATGCAGGACTAATGATTTTAAGGATTTTAATCTATACTGAATATTTAAYTCATTACAAACAGGCAGCAGAAGTGGTAGAGGCAAACACACACAAAATAACTCTTTGCTGACCTTGGTTTAGTACATTGCGTAGAAGACTTAGCCAGTTCCTAAACTGTGCAGCTCCAAAAACTGTACACAATACTACTGCCTTGACCTGGAATGCCCCCGGGGAGGGACCCCTGCCCAAATCCATTGCACTATCTCTCTGTGTCCCTGCAAGGACRCAGGAGGTCTGTTCTGGGAAGATTCATCCTGCTGGTAGGGAATGGGGCACCTCCAGCACCAGCAAACCTCTCAGTGGCAGATGCATTCACTGTAAGAAAAATTAAGGTATTTAGTTCTCATTATTGTTATCCTCCCGGACTTCTTCCAGGGGAGATTAACTTTCACTTCTTCTCCCTCTTATTCTGGCTGACAGAAGCTAATTACTGGGTTTATCATACCTTTTCATCACCTTTCATCACCTGCTGGCCACCTATGAGCTGCTCTGCTCAGACATTTGCTAACCCTAGTCTTAAAGCCAGCACTAGCACCATACTCCATCGGTGTGAAAAACAACCAAGAATTTCGGTTTTGAAGTTTACAGACAGTTGCTTAGGCTTTTACAAAAGCACCACACTGCAGATGGCCAGCACAAGAAAGCCAGACAATTTCTTTACTAAAATGCTTCACAAGGCATGCATGATAAAAATCACATTCTCCTTTCGAGGAGAAAAGGGAGATAAATGTTTCCTATGTGGTCRGATTAGTGAGTACTGAGCACTGAGATGGTCCGCAGATACCACAGACTTCAGATTTATTTTTTATAGGACAGTATGGTCAAGTCTGGCTTTTCTCTTAAAACAACAACGCTGGTGTGAATTAATTATCTCACCTGCTGCTGCTGCCTTTGCTTGCTGCCAAAAAAAATAAAAAATACAGCGCTTGTGCACAAGTGGCATACATAGCAAAAGGCTCTGCAGAAATGTATTTTGTCTATATTTATAACAAAAACTGCTTTATATGAACACAGATGGACAGGCACGCACTCACAGAGACAACATGATCCATCCTGCTGACTGAAAGCTTCACCTCCCTCCTCCCCCTTACCCAAGATCTCCAGTGTCTGTTCCTTACGGCCCTGCTGAGGAACTGCCAGCCTCTCCACCTCTACTTAACTGGTGGCAGAGGCACCAGGTCTGTATTTAATGCCTGTGCTTCAGGTGAATGATGTCCTGTGGCATGGCTGAGGGAGCCTGGCTGCCTCAGGCTGGTGGCCTGAAGAGCTGAACAAAAGAGAGGCACCTGCATAAGAGAGCACTGAGGAACTATGAAGTGCCTGCTTACTTGGGGGCAGTGAGGAGAGGACTTCCTGTAGCTCTGTTTATCCATCTTTTCAAGTATTTAATTCCCCCTTTGCTAGAACTGCCTGTCTGCCAGTGTTTTCTTTTCCTGCATTGTTTTTCCCTCTGTGGCAGAGGGTTTTCCAGACGCTGAGCTGCTGGTGCGTACCAGGCAAGCTGCGACTCAGGGGCTGGCCGKGCTGGTTGAGGCAGCTGAGGCCCCAGAGCCCTGGAGGGAGTGTGGCTGCAACCTTCAGGGCAAACCTCATTTGGTCAATTTGCAGCACAGAGCTGCATACAGCAACTGCTTGTCCTGGCAGCTATATTAATCCCCTTTCTCACTGATGGACAACTTCCACAACAGCAATATGTGTGGAAGTACTTGCATGAAATTCTGTGAATTTGAAAGACTGGAAAGCCTCTGATAACGTTGTATATTTTAGTGTGTGCCATGCTACTCACTCATAACCACAGCAAGCTCACCTCAGATCTCACAGCAGATACTGAAAACTTCTGCTGATAATAAACAAATACTATGATATGAACCTATGTCATTACTGTGTGAATTACCACCTTAGAAATGTCAGCCATCAAATTTCTTATTACCAAAGATTAGTCTAACAGAAGCTGCAGTATTCATTTTACACAGTCGGTGATATATGGCCATTTCAACTAGTGTTGTACAGAATAAAATAATTTGAGTATCAATTAAAATGGACTGAGGTAGCAAGAAGAGACATATCTTCATGCAAGGATTTTTCATGGTTATAGACTGACGAGGATGTATCATCCTAATAGCTTCTGTTTTCATTAATGGCTGAATGAAAACATTTCCTTACTATTATAAAACACAACTGTAGGTCTTAAACACTACAATGTGGGCTCTTCATCAAAACACATTCTGCTGTGGCAGCCACCGATGTTGCATCACTCTGGGATTTCAGTGGAACCAATGACAGATAAACTGTTTACATTAAAAGACTCTATCAAAGTTATTTTGCACCTAGTTTCATCCTAATCCATCTGATTTTTCTATAGCTTTGACAAGGCGACCTCTCTTGCTGTGTGTGCAGTATTGATGTCATTACTGAAGAGCTGTTCTTCAGCCTTTCTGCTGATAACAAAGTAAATGGAAATGTACAGAAACCTTGGGGAGGTAAACAACTTGCTCAGGATGCAGCTGAAAAACAGGGGAAATTACCACAGGAGGGATAACCACTGTTGCAGTGAAACTGGTCACTGTATCATTTTAAAAAGTGGTGTTTACATGATGAAAGCATACTGTATCTTTGAATTTCATAAACTTTTAAAAAATTTAACTTGAATAAAAGCTTTTTAAGTTTAGTATGCATTACAAGAATCCAAAGYTCGGCCTATGGCTAAAGTCATTTTTAGACTTAACTACAAAGTCAAACATTTTGTACGTAATTACCTAACTYCAGCCAAGTGGGAAAAAAAAGTATGTTTGGATAAAATACAACAGATATATCAGGGCCATGGATTATATACATGTCTTGTATTTGAATGGCTATCACCGAAGTGTACATACAAAGGGCAATCATTAAGTGAAGGAGAAAAAAACAAATAGATAAAAACATCTAATTGAATTGTTCTGCCAAAAACACTATATATGTAAAATATTGAAAGTAATAGAGCAAGTCTGTAACTAGTATCAAAGTTTCTGTAGTTCAAAAATACAGAGATTGCCAGCAATGTGCTTTAAATTAAGTATGCATTTCAAAAGTTAACAGGACTATTCCTTAGGCAGAAGAACAAAGAGGAGCTGGTTAAAGAAAATTGGGTACACTACAGCTACTTAAAATACTGTATCCAGGCACAACTCATTTAGATGCCTTCGAGCTCAAAGCTAATTTGAATTATACAGAAGTGCTTTAAAGAACAAAAATACCAACCTGTGTTTTATCTGAGCTCTTTTAGCTGAACTAACTAATTAAAAATCTTCACTACTCTTTCCTAATTTCTGATTTCTTTTTTCCACTGAGTAATAAAGCTATCTAAAAGCTCCATCCTCCCTTAAGAAACATTAGTTAACAGTTAACATTAGTATCCCTGAAATGCCTTGTCATCTAATGGTTTTATTAATAACATGTCTGTCACTTGCCTTGACTGTATCTCTTGTAGCCAATCTGAAAATATTGTGTAATAGGATCTCTAAATGCAATACTGATGCATATGCCAAAGTTTCTTGCAGAGACAGTAACATGTAAGTTTAAAAGGCAATGCTTAAATTAAACACAACCATACCTCTCAAATAATACATTAAACAGATGTGTACCTGGTATTATAAATATGTGACATAAAAATCTATTGGGTTGGTCAGTGTGCATGTTAAAAACAATTCAAGTGGGTCAAATTGTGGATAACTTAAAACTTTAAAGACAGCAATTTTAATAAAACTGTCAATACAATTTTCTTTGTAAAAACATTTGAGACTGATTATATTGCTTATATTGAAAGAGAAATGCAAGGTCTATATCTTTAGATCTTTTATTGAACTGTGAGCACAGCATCAATAACTGCTTCTCAGCTGTAAATGAAAATTGATTCCAGATCTAACCCGTCGTTTTCTATGTGTCTTTAATCTCAAATCACCCACAATGAAAGACATAAGAATCAGCAATTTGTCTAAGGGACAAACATGTCATATGGTAAGCTCCAAAGTGCCAACACTGAAGATACTGTGGGACATGTTTATATGTGTTAGGTGTAGGTGAGGACTGTAGTCGCTAAAGCAAGGCCCAGAAAACGGTGACTGAGTTTGCAGCTGGGATGGAGTTACTTGTAACTTGACTCATGCTCTACTGTAATGATCAATATGGTCCAAAGATTTCCTGATTTGAAGTCAGAAGGGACCTATGATGATCATCTCCTTGGACCTCCTGCATGTTACAGTCCAAAGAWATTTATCCCACAACTTCTACATCAAACTCACAACTCCCAGAGTTCTCAGTACTGGAATCTAACAGGAAGGAAACCACAAGGTTTCCATRCAAGCTGCAGCAGTTTAGCACTAGCAGTTCTCATCTCTAGTCAACTCTACTAGCTGGAACCCGTTTGGTCCTTTRGGGTGAAACTGAAGCGTACCACCTGCTCTCAGGAATTGTTTCATGGTGATATGTTGGTAGGCTGTCATCATGCACACTTCTTAAGCTCTTCTGGCAAAACCAAAAAGGCCTAACTGCTTAATTTAAGAGGTATTCTCCAGTTCGAAGAGAGAATGCTAAAAGTGGGCAGCGTGTTCAGCAGCTGTCCTGATAATATTGTATAAAGAATGAATACTATCCAGCAACTTCAATCTGTAAGTCATCATCTTATCCAAAAATTGAACTCAACCTAATTATATGATTGAACAGAGTAATCTCATGTGTTGAGTTTATCCTCAGCAGTGGGGACAAGAGGAAGGAGCCAATAAATAGGTGTAGAAGTACAAACTCCAGGTCCCTGCACCCCTATCTGAATGCAATACTGACCAGAAATAAGAATGCTCATTCTTAGGAGTGAGAGAACTCAACAAGGGAGTTTTGTTTCCTGCAGACAAGTTTTTAACAATTTTCCACCATGACAAATGGCACTACTGGTAGCTTCAGAAGAAAGGCTGATAGACAATACTCTCTCTGCATACTACAGCCGTTCACTGGAAGTCAGGATCGAGAGGCGTTTATGAATCAGTGTCACTACTGCGCCTGCTGTGCAAGACTGAAGGGTCTCTGCTAGCTATTCTCAATGGACAAATACAGGCCTTTGGTTCCTAGGGCTCCCTATCCAACACTATTCTCAAAGAATTTCGTTTTCCTTAAAATACAAATAAAAAAGATAAAGATAACATAGTTCATGTTTAAATATTTTGTTTCTGTTAATAAAAAATTAGTAAATGGTAGCTCATGCTTGGCATTGGTTGCAAGCCTGTAGAAAAAAATTAGAAAGTTGTAGAGAGACTGCTTCCTTACAGAAACGTTACACAAACTGTTGCAAAGTTTCCAAGCTGAGATTTTTTATCTTTTCTGTCCCTGTCAGAATATGCACACATGTACAGCTGAATTACAATRGTCATTTGACTGTAAAGTCTTTATGTTAAAAAAAAAAGTATATTTCCAACCCCGGCCCTGCAGCTGAACACACAGTATCTTGTAATTTTTATAGTGTAATTGCCTTGATCCAGCTCTTACAAACTAACATTTTATATGATTTTGGAAAATAACATTTTTGCAGTCAAAAACCATTGCAGCTGCTTTGTTGATGCTTATGTGTCTGGCCAGTGGGCTAGATGAAGCTTTCTCTCTATTCCAAGCTCCTGTCTTCACTTTAGAGYGACATGGCAGAAACCACTAAAGTGTGAAGGCATTGCCTGTGTAATGCTTGACTGGTGCCGCAGAGCTATGCTGCCCAACTTTGCAAGGCCCTAATATGGGATGCAGCGCACGACAAAGATTTAAAAGGACAGATACATATAGTCATTCATCCAGGAAACCTAAAAAGCTATAGGATGCTTTCCTACAATGTAGATAACATTGTCTATACCCTCTATTTATGATGCAAATAGAAACACAACAACACATTTGTGCTGTACATAGGAAAACTGAAGGTCTCCCTTGAAGAGCAGGACACTAAAGAAATCTGCTCAGCATGCTTCCTGTCCATATAGTCCATTTATTTTTTACATGATTGGAAGTGTTCATGTTTGGAATCCCTAAACACACAGACAATAATTTGTTTCTTAAAAAGGTATCTAGGAGAGTTTATGAGGTTTGAATCAATTCTAATTACTCAGAGTGAGACGAAGCTCCCACTGCCAAAAGACAGTATGTATTATAAAACACATGTATTATAAAAATTTGCGGAATTACATGAATGCTCCTATTGTGCTCTCTTGTCTGCCTGAACTTTATGTGGCCAATGGTATTACTAGAAAGTCCCATGTGAAGCTGTGATGCACTCTGAGGCTTCCTACAGCTCAGGTACATCTCCATCACACAGGGCCTTGGGCCAAAGCTCTTGAACTGGACGCAGCAGAACGCTGCTCTCCAGGATGACGCTATCCCTGGGTAGGAGCAGGCACACACCRTACCACAACAGCACTGTTTTGGGGGCTACCAAATCAGCCCTTGGAGGCTACTGTGACATTTAGATACACCTGTGGTGACTTCCCTGCATGGGACTAACATCAGAGATGCTTGTTCAAGTTATTGGGTGCTTTTCATTTGATGTCAGCAAGCAAAAGCCTATGCATTTACTTCTTCGTTCGGCACTGATGTCCAATTTCATCTTAATAGGGTAAATTGTGTAAATCTGGAGTAATTTTACTGAAGTCAGTGGAATACAACCACTGTAAGGAAACAAAATCAAATCCTGCCCAATAATACATTACCATTCTGAAATTTTTGGGCCTCTCAGTATCACAGTGTCATTTTCTAGGCTTATTTGGGCAAGATTCCAATGAATCAGGAAACCTGCTGGTTACACAAACCACATATGAGGATACAACAGTGCACTGCATAGGTACAGACGTTTGATCCTTTGGCTTCAGATGAGTGTGCAAGGCTTTCTTGGTGCTAAAAAATACTGACTTGTAGGACTAAAGGGGTCAACTGACACTTGAAGGTAAATCTTTCCTGGCACAACCCTAAAGGAGGGATTAGGTGGGTTGGAGAGGAACATTCAAGTGGTTTAAAAATAAATGAGGAAGAAAGAATCACTTATGATCAACGTTTCCAAGGCTGAACAGATGATCATATGCTGAGTTATAGCATTACTTTCCTCTTTGCTGCAACCATTCACACATTTGTTTCTTTTACACATATGAAGTAAAATGAAGGATGGATTTAACCCAAAGTAGCAAATTCTTTCTAATAAGCATGTTGAGAATATGAATTCTACCAGCTTCAACTCCTAGCATTAGACATAAATATTTATAAAGTAGGAAGGATGAACAATGACATCAGCTTTTTGAAATGACCAGTTTTTTGAAAATGATTCTTCATTTTCATTCATTCATTAATGTCCCAAGTAGGCTGAGGGACTTCCATCACTGATTTACAGCTACGTACTGAAGTTTTGACTTCTCTACAAACAGGAATCACTGGATTACTGACTAAGGACTCCCATCTCTTTACCCACTGACTGGAACAAAACTTCAGGACCCAATCTCCATGGCTGCAATTGTAGAAAAGGAGTGCAAGGTGCAAAAACAACTCTGCAGTTATGATAGTGGTTTTATGTGGTCATTTTACTTCCACTTTCAACAGGTCAACAATTTCAGAAATTGAGTGGAAAATAAGTAGAGGCAGCTCCACAGTTAATATACTGTAAGAGAGGTCAGAAACACAGAGACCATTAGCTATTCCTGTATAAAGCCATGTCTGGTCTCTTATTCCAAGGCAATTAAGTTGTACTTTGKTTTAGTTTAATCCACTTTCCAAAGTGAATTCAGTAAAAATTTAGCAAGAAAAAATGCATTCTTGTTTCAGAGTAAGTTTCCTCCCATGGAGAAGGACTTAAGAATAATTGTAAAACATTCAGAAGTGGTTCTGTGTGCAAGCAAGATCTAAGATAAAGAATGCTGCAGCACCCCAAAATCGTTTTGATGCAAAACCTCTGTCTGATTCTATGTTCTATAAATCTATATCAAATATAATTTACCTGTTCATTGTCATCTTCATCACTGCTGAGTTTCAGATCATCCTCAAGCATTCTAAAAAAAAGCAAAAACAAAAAGAGGCAATACAGAATTACATTTACTGAATTAACTTTATACATAATGGGCAGAATCTAATCTTCAGCAAAATCAGAAGCCTTCTCCTTTCAATTCAACAACATCAGAATCAGGCCTATTACAAGTAAACTGATGAATACTCTATATATATAGGCATGTATCAGTCCTCTTATATGATGCAAGGTAAGGACAAATGATTTCAAACCCGTCCATCATAAAGTCTGTCTGTCAGCCCTTCTTTCATGCCCTCTTTTATCTGCCCACTGTCCCACAGCAACTGGTCCATATACATCTGTCTGTGTTTCTAAACCAGGAAGGGGAAAGAAAACAGCTCTGAGACTGCTGAAAGCTGAAAAAGCCTCCACGTTTCATTCGTGATCCAGGATATCGCCAGTATTTTTGGAGGCCTTCTACCAGTCCCTGTCATACTGAACATACAATGCAGAGTGGKGAACAGCAAGAAGAGGAGAAGACTGTTTGAGGTTTGATGGGACATCATAGATCTTTTGGCAGGAGATACAGTAGGACTTTCAGGAAGCACAAAAGTGTTTCAAGCTAGGAATCTGTGATTCTTATTCCTTTCTCTTCTACAGAGAAATGTCACATTACTGCTCCCTGCCCCTGGTAAATGGGGAAAGAAACTTCTAACAGATCAGATTTTTTTTTTTTTTTTTAATACAAGACTTGGATATGTCAAAACATATGGGGTAAGATGCCATATTATTTGTTATTACATCTTTGCAGAGATGATCTCATTCTTTGTAAGTCTGTGTGTCTACAGAGATATGACTACAAACATTCACCTACAGCTTCACATATATTCATGATTTTGTCTGGTGGCTGTCTTCAGAACTAATGTTCCTTTTGGACACACTTCTGCCTTACACCCATCACTTTCACCTTGGCAAATTCTTATATCGCAAGATGACATGTGACTGAATCTGCAAGTCTCACCAAGACCCATGGTGACAGCCACTGAAATTGGTAGGCTTCCTTTCTCCTAGTCTGACCTCCCTTACTCACTGCAGGAGACTCACAAATTGCAATTACTGTTTCATTTTTGCTTTGACAGAACTGAAGTCTATGATTTTTTATTGTTTGTCTTTAAATAACTGTAGCAATCAATGAAAGCTCCGTTAGGAAGTTTTTTTGTTTGAAGACTACCGGTAAATCACAGAAGCCTCCTAGTATRAGGTATTTTAAGGAGGGGACAAATATCCCCAGTGGTGAAATATCAGAAGGCTCCAAGCCTTGCTGGTGCTCTTAAAAAGAGAAAGTGCAAGGAGATCTTTAAACTGGTTTGTAAGTCATCCGTCTTTTGGTGACCTCTGTTGTCGGGCAGCTCAGTGGTTAGAAAGTATCTGGACACAAAACTACTAGTCATTAAYCTCTTGATAAATGGCAGATGCCTCCCTGTAATACGTGAACCCATAAAAATAAGACCATAGCATGGATAAAGAATCTTGTAAAAGTAAGACTTCTTCAGGAAATATTAATCTTTAGAGGCCTGGATTTTGGTGATGAGCAGGAACTTTTTATGTTGTTTATCTAGCAGACACATTCATTTGTTTCCCCAGTGTCATTGCTCGCTGTGCCATTCACAACGTCTCGCTCTACCTCCATCTCGCCGCAGCCCGGGATTGTTATCAGCAAGTCTCATTACCGACCAGAAGGACAAAACCCCCAGGAAACTCAGACCATCTTAATACAGGACTATATCATTCTGACTCTTAACTCTAATTCAATTCTACACTCCTACTTTTAAAACCTACATCTCACTTTAATGTGTAAATTATCTACTGCTTTAAAGCAGCACTGCTAGATAATGCACTCTATTATTATTTTTTAATGCAGATCTAAGACATAATGCAAAGGATCTTTTCATGAATGAAGCCCAAAGGGTTATWTTTTTCCCTTTCTAGTTATCACATTTTTTTTCTTACATATTAAATTCCTTTTCGACATATTCTGATAGAAATAAGCCAAAAAGGACAAAGGAAATTCCACATTAGATAAATGAAAGGAACAAAGAAGAAAGCATAAAAAAGATAAACGAGTATACTTACTAAACTAACGAAACAGTCATGTGAAATGGCTGATTAATAACTGTCCTCATACAGCCTATACAGCAGACACTTTCTAACAAGTATAGTAAGCGCAAGACATGTTTATTGAATATTGAAAAATATAAAATGGATATAAAACATGATTAGTAGGAAGGACAACTGTTAGAGTTGGTTTCAGATAAACTAAATTTGCAGGATTTATGAGTTCCCTTCAAGAGACTAATGGATGTTTAAAAGACTACAGAGAGGAAAAAAATTGGATTTTGGTATTTCTTTAGCAGTTCCAAGCTTATCACTTGGAGTATATAATTCTTCTTAGCCTGTTCCACTAAATGAAGAATATGTCATCTCATTCGGTTACAAAACTCAAAGGTTAAACAACTAAACCACACAGCTTCTAAAATGCATCACACTCCTGGCAGATGTAATAATTAAAGACAAACTGAGTATGGTATCAACATCAAATATATAGTAGAGAGAGAAGTGAAGGARTAAATTAAAAATACACAGTATGCACAATGGAAAGGGGAACGCTGGAGAGTTCAGATAGATAACCTGCTCCCACAGGATATTGGTTAGAAGAGGTAATATTTTACAGAAAGCAGAGGACTAGATGGTCTTCAACATTTTTATAATGTGCTTAATATTCTAAAGACRTGGGTCACGGTGGCTTGTACTGTTTAATGTTTCTATTAACTCTCATTTATAAGCAAGTAGCATCTGATCACACTCAAAGCCTTTTAAGGGCTTTTAAAGATTGCCAGCAACCTTAATCCAAGGTGACTGCTTCACTGTCGTCGTATCTATAGAGGTAACCAATTTCGTCTTTAAAGCACTGACACACACAAAAGCTCCGTATCTGCAGGTTTCTCAAACACTATCTGGTAAGACTGAACATGAAATTAGGCCCTCTTGAGTGAGAGATCCCTGCATATAYGCACAGGATCTATTCAGCTCCATGGAACTGTCAACTGCAGGAACAACGAGACTGGAGATTACAGTGTGTATTTGTTCTTAAGGTCTGGCCAGCTATTAATAAAGGACAATCTGGTGGACATGCTAAAGTTGCAATGAATACTGCCAATGAGGGCAAATCAAAGAGAAAACTGCCTGTACCAGAAAGCTATCTTCAGAGGTGTTATGGATTCATTTTATTTCCTATTCTTGTCTGGCCTAGCTGACATTATTATTGAATATACATGTACTTGTTTGTCTTTTCATCCACAGCTAATGCTTTACACCACTTTAGGGAAAGAGTGGAATTAAGCAGGATTTTTGATTGCATTATTAGAGCAATGCCATTTATATATACTGTGACAGCTGAAGTTGTCTCAGCATATTATAATCTACAATTTTCAGAGGTTTATAATTTGCGGTATGAAATTACTCCAAAGCAGAAATGTTGTGAAAGAGTGACACATTTATCTGTGGTGTAAGCAGGGGCAATCTCATTGCCTGACTACAATACCCACTTCCTCCAGGGAYGAATCAGTTCCCAGAGCAAAATGCTCTTACATTACAAATCTAACTAGACAAATGATTGAATGAGAGCCCTATTAGCAGGCATTCTGTATAAGTTGTTCTAGAAATAACAAAAACAAAATATTATTTTTAGGAGCCTTCAACTTGTACCAGGCCTGAGGAAAAGATGAGATGGACTGAAACTAAAATGAGCTATTTTTAGAAGAGTTTGTTAGGATTTTGGCATTGCAAGCTACATTTTTATCTTTTTTTCTATTCTTCAAACATTTTTCAAAAATACCATAAAAAAGCAGTTATAATACACCAATGTAGACATAATCAGAAAGTCCTCTGTATCTGTTCTCTTAACAATGTCAAAAGATGATGCAGTCCTACCACTGCTTCTGTTTCTCTGTTTTAAACCTTATTCCTCTCCATGCTCAGCACAAAGTTGCAAGGGGGTGAGTCACTGAGACCCTTCACCCACTCCAAACAGTTGTTACAGCAGGAGTTACTCAGTTAAAATGCAAGACCAGGCAACTTTTTTCAATTGTTCACAGAAGCGATGAATAGTGAGAGGCTAAAGCTGCAGAGCAAGACGACCTGGAGGAGGATGAGGCTTTTGGGCTGGCTCTCTGAGCTGGGTTTCCCACAGGCCAGCCTATGGAGCAGCAGAGGCAGCAGGACCTCGAACTCAGCCTGCCCTGGCCGTGGCTGTGGTGCCACCAGCCTCACACTGTGACTGGACATGGACACATCCCCTAGACATGTAGTCATCCCTACTAGCAACATGCTGCTGAGTTCAGCAGGTGTTTTGTGCACACCAGAAGTGCTGGTTTGGGATGCTGCAACTTTGCAAGTGAGGGTTTGACTGGGAGCCAATCCAACCGAGATGATCTCCTTCCTGAAAACGTACCACCACAATAAATCTCAATTTCAAATATTATTTTTATAGAAGTCCTTGAACTTAAAGAAGTATTTTCACAGCTCAGCATCCAGTCTTTGATTTCATATAGTTCTCATCAGTGGCGTATTTAAATATTTTACAAGTGAGTAAGGTCCAGATCCCCAGTAGGCTTCCAGGAACATTCTGCTTCCCCTCCTGCCTGGGTTGTGCTGGGCTGTGTTTGGAGCACATGGTGTTCGCAACACCATGCTGCAGCTTTGGTGAGACAGATTCATCAACAAAGGGGTGCTTAAAATGCTGCCTAAGTCAGATTCAAGTTCTGCCTCTCTAAATTGCTCTGGGAACAGTTCAAATCCACTCACTCCATTCACATGGAAATGGAAAGGAGAAAGGRTGGAGCAAAGGGCAGAGGGATTGCTGGGCAATTCGTGATCTTGAGCCGCCCAGAAAATTAACTCGCTCACGTCAAACTACGCTTGCACAAAAGGCATATCATGTCTGGGTCATACCACAGCAAACACGAGAGTAACTTCTGCAGGAAGGAGGAGGACTGGTAAGTGCATTAATCAGACAAACATATATGCCATTCTCTTCCTGCCAGGTTTGGCTCTGGCATGATGGGAATACATTTATAAGATTCTTGCTTTTTGAAGTATTTAGTCAATTTTTTGGTAAATCTGTAACATTGTCTTTGCAAAGCCAATGGGCAAAGCATGCTTCTATTCCATCAAAGAGGTAGGACATACTACTTAAATACGGCCAAAGAGAAAAGGTGAGGAAGAAACCATGCCTAGCAATACCAAAAACACAGCAAAGCACTGGTAAGAAAAAGCAGTGGTCATTTGTGTCTATAGTTTACCCCACAGACTTTAGATGGAACTTGTTTCCATTTTCCCAGCGCATTTCTCTGTAGTATGTAAGACTTCTCTGAGAGTGGTAACTCAAAAGTTGTCATGCAAATGACAAACTGTATAATGGAAGTCAGATGCATTTCCAGAACGTGTTGCACACACTGGAACACAATTTTATCATTTATCAAGGGGGAAGAAGGGGGCCTACGTGTGTGCAAACATCTAACAATAGATTTCCCCCGAGAAGTTCATAATAGAATGGACAAAAAACCTGGGGAAATGAAAATAAATGGTAGAGTAATTCCAAAGGAAAAAAGAAGATCTTTTGTTTTAAAACATCCCGTCTATAAATCTTGAAAGCTGATATTCATTCTTTTGCTGAAATGTGCAAGTCATCTTTAAAATATTTCCTCTGCGATACTGTAAGAGTTATGGTAAAAGAAAACCTCAGAAGATTAAATGGAATTTACAAGCACCATTTAACTTAATACTCAGGGCCACTTGTCCAGCAATTTTATACACACTTAAATATAGTTTATTAAATTTTCCTTCTCCTCCTCTGCCATTTTCTTTCATTACATGCAACAGCAAGCATGGTCTGGCAAAGTCTTACTCACACGAGTAACTTCGACCCCTCTGAGGAGTCTCAGAGGCCTGGAAGGGGCTAACTTCTCTGAGGAGCAGGTCCTCAGCCTTGGCCCAAGACCACTGGGGAGGCAGGCGGCAGTCTCCCAACATGCTCGCCACCCTCCCGGCCAGCCAGCAGAAGGATGCCACATGCATAAAACCTCTGTTTCGTGCTGTCCCACTTGGTCTGCCTTAGCATTGCTGGCACCGTATCAGTAATTAGTGTAATTACAGCTGGAGAGAGAGAAGCAACCCCTGTGGTTATCTATTAGGTACCTCACAGTCAGCAAGGACACTTCATTACTCATGTCTCCATACCATCTCTTAATTTCAAAAAGATTAAGCAAAATGAATTCTTTCAATAGAAGAATTTCTTTATCTTGCCATCCATTAATCTCTGTGTATCAGAAGCTCTTCAAGGCAACCAAAATTTTTAGTTGCTACTAAGTGCATTATAACTACTGCTCTATTGACAGGCATTTTGTTTTTCATTATAGCTGAGACAGAGGCGAGGATTTTGGGATAATGGAGAAACCTGCTGCCAAATTTTGTGTCTATATGATAAGCATAGATGGAAATGTATACGCTTTCCTTGATAAATATTGTAGCAAATCCAATAATTTGTTGGCTCCCATCCACACTGAGGTCCAATCCTGCTCCCAAAGAAAACTTCCAGTAGAATGGGAACAAGATGCGATCCAAGTTATTTTAATAGTATGTTAAGTAGTTTAATATGTCAAAAAACCAGTATCTTTTTATTTCAAGCTAATCAGTTGATAATTTTGTCCTAAAAATAACAACATCATCATTTATGTCTTATGTCAAGAAAAGTGCAATCTCCATTACATTGCAAGTGTCTTCTTCACTCTCCTATCACTCCTCAGTCCAACATATCCCTGTCTGGCAAGATCTCAAAGGAAGTATCATTCAAATTAAAAAAAAGAAAAAAAAGGAAAAAAAAATAAAAAAAGAGAGTGCGCGAGTGAGAAGACCAAAGGAAAGCATGGGTGCAGGGGAACTGCAGGGAGAGAGAAATCGGGGTTCCTACAAAACCCCATTGTAAAACTAACTTTGTTTTTTGTAGAATAAAAATGAGGACCTCTAAGCCCACCAGATTTTGCCAGATTGTGCGCAAAGCTTCTCGTATTTTCCCTTTGATCAACCTCAAAAGCGGATATAATTTTGGGTTCTGCTATTTATCAAGAGCAGTATATAGTATTTCTGTGATACATACTCATTTCCAATACATTCCACATGAAAAACACCTGCTTACTGCAACCATATTTGATTAAAATTGTCTCCTAGCCAGAGCACCAGTATTTTCTCTGGTAAACAAGCCTTCAGCTGGCATATTTACACACAAAGGCTGTGGGAACTTAGCACACAGTTAAACAATGATTGATAATTCTCCAGCAACTTGCAGAGGTGACTTTAAAAAATCRTACCAGAAAATATATTAAAAAGAGTTGTTCAACAGGGAACAAATAACGTAGGACTGGCTCATCTATCCCATGTCCTGTAGTGCATATGGAAAGACATTAATTTTATTCATCGATTATATTATTTTATCTTTTATTTTATTCCATTTTCAATCTGGTAGCGAAGTGAGTCCTTCAAGGAGCTGTTTGACGAGATGTCAGTACCAACATGACATTCTCAAATCTTTCTCTGTGCACTGCTTTCCCCTCAGATAGACTAATCTCCTATCTGAAGAGCCGAATTCTTTTGTTTCTGTGGATTAGAAATGAGTTGCATCTGGTAAATCTTAAACTTCAATAACCTGGTCTGGAGTGGAGGCAGCTCATGTGTGTTCATTACTATCTTTTACACTGATGTATTTTTTGCAATTTTGAACTCTACTAAAAAATAAAAAAATGTTTCTGCCATTTTTTCCACCAAGTATTTGCCTCTACTTCTAAAATGCTGTCTACAAAGTTCAGTGCAGTGGGGAGAGCCTGCACTTCAGCGTCAATGACAAGAGCGACGCTGAGACTGCAGAGCGCTTTGGAGGGGCGGCACAGACCGCAGTGCCCTCTGCCCCGGGGTGGCACGAGCACTGGGGACCACGTGGAGTCAGCAAGCAGAGGGACAAGGAAGGCAAGCTCATCCTGCCACGGGGCAGGCTGCATGGCTGGTCACCAGGACSTCTAGCCTGTTCCAGTTTGCGAGCTGCAATGGCACCCACAGCCCTCCCACCTCAGTGGCGGGTGATGGATTTTAAGAGCCAAAAGAGTCTATGAGCAAGCAAATCAAAGCAGCTGCCTGGATCTTGGTTGCAGGGTGTCAAGTAAATAAACAGTGAGAGGATAACTCACCCCAATAGTTCAACAGAGAATAATTTATCCCCAGTTCACAAATCACTTCTCTCCTTTAAACTCTTTTAGCCATAACAAGGCCCAACAACCTCTTGACTACAATTAACGTGAGAGCTATTTCCCTCCCTAGTCTCCTTTCCTTAACAAGCTCTTTGAACAGTGTTCATAGCCAATATATGTTTATGCCCTGAAACCAAACACAGCTCTGCAAAAGGGCACTGCTCAGTTAATGTTTCTCCAGTGCAGAGACATCACCTCCTGTGGGTTCACAGTTCCCTAATATGATGCGGGAGCTTTTTGCTCAGTTTTCATAGCTTAAACACATCTAGCAGGGAAAAACTATTTTCTGCCTCATATTAGGCCATTGGAGTTTACCAGCTCAAATGTGGATGTCATTAGTGTCATGCCTTGGTTAAATAGACAGGGACAAAAGGAACAAAGTGTTGAAAGACAAAGTATAATCCATTAGAAAGCAGCAGTAGAAAAGTAGAAAAGAGAGAGGAGAGAGGTGGAAGAAAAGAATGAAAAAAAATATCAAAGGCAAACTAAAAACAAATATCTTGCCATGCATTTGTAGAATATATACTCAGGCCAGGTTTGCTCTGAAGGAAGAACGACATGGATAGGAAAGGAGTAGATATACTGTCCCTTCTTCCTTTTTCAAAACAGACCTTACTTTCTTTGGAACACCTTTTTTTGATCTGACCATTGCAAAAACAGTTTACTCAAATTATAGTCTTCACTAACATGAGGAAATTTTCGCAAACTCCTAAAAAGATTTCAAGAGATCCTCCAAGGCTCAGGCACTGCTGGGATCTGCTCATCCCTTTGCAGAAAGGATGAAGGGTATTTGGTGAGGAGCAAGCTGGAGCAAAACTCTGCCCCTTCTTTCACAACACTGCCCTCTAAAAATGCTGTTGTGTGAAAAATGTGTTTGTATTTTAAATAGTTCAGTGAGAGTGGACCCTAACTAATTAGATGAGTGGAGGAAAGAAAACAAAGACCCTCTGACAGCAATCTCAGATCAAGAGGTTTTTGAATCCCTGGGCTCAATGTGTCCTCATGAAGGAACTGCTGAGGATGAGTGTCCTGTAACACAATGAAGCGGTTTGGCTGCTTCCTTTCAGCGCAAATGTACGATAACTTCGTAAAACTGTGAAGTACTTCGCTTGTTCAACAGTAAGACTCAAGGTGCTTAATGCAGACTTGTAGAGGGGGCAGATACTGAGAAAGCAACACAATGAAGCCATGCCATGGCTTCAACGAAGTGTTGGACTGTGCAGGATGGGAGCTTTAGCTTWGGATTCAGTATTTGCTTATGGAGAGAAAAGCAGCACATGGTAGATTTTAAAAATGCTGCTTTAAACTTATCGCTTGCCTCAAAGAGAAATTTCCAAGGTTTGTGCTTCTGAAGCAGATTTCCAGGATGAGTGAAGAGAGGTGAATGTGGTGAACATGGTGCATGGTGAACAGAAAGTAGCAGGTGGCCACGGAGAAGATGAGCAAGTGCCACAGGCTTACGAGGGCATGGAGAGCTGGCTGGGAGTCTCGGCACAACCGAGGGCATTACATCTTTAGGAAACACACCGCTAGACTGTGTCTGGTATGCAGTGCAGTTGTGGGCTGATCAGTCAGGAAAAAAATTCCCACAGAAAGCAAGGACAAAGTGGTTTCAGGGATGGCAAATTTAATTTTCCCTGCACTAATCTTCCAAAGAGTTTCTAAGATCAGGACTCCTGTAGTTCCAAATTCTCACATCCAGAATCCACAACAGCTATGCCATATATCTGATACAAACTTTGCAAAGATAAATTAATCTCCAGTAAGACAGTTCACTTCTTTCCTTTAATGAACATTCTGTGGATCAATCTAAAAATATAAAAATGAATTAATCCAAGCAGGTACTAAAAGTAATATAAATAAAGAGGATAAAGGAATAAAAGACTTAAATGATTTCTCGATCTGGATGATTTATAAGGCACTGAATATGCATGATGGAAATCAAGTACCAGGCACAGGCCTCAAAATACTGACTCATGCAAGTAATCCTTGCTCCTGCAAGTACAATTTTTCAGGCTCAGATCCAAACACGATGCCTGACACTGTTTGCTCCAATAATCACTCTAAGATAAACAGATATGAATAACTGTAAAGACTTCCAAGCATTTCCTTTCACTTATAATGTAAAAAGAAAAATTAGAGGATAAAATGAAAATGTATGTTTCCACTTCCATGTTTCATACATCATTAATTCTGTAAAAATAAATCAGTCTTCATGCTGATACTTCTCTTTGCTTGGCAAGCTTGAAGAATGCAATATGCTTGATAACCTGATTGAAAATGTGATCCTATTGTTTAACAAAATGAGGATTGTTTCATAAGGGGCTCCACCATGTCTGTGCACATTTTCCCCTAAGTAATAGTGTAAGACTTGTATTTCCCCAGACAGTTCAACATTTATGTTGATGTACTTGGCTACAGACCCCATCTTGCACTGGCTGTAATACAGGAGAATTTTCCTCCGCATTTTGAATTATGGCACTGAAATAATTTAATAGTGCCTTCTGTGCATGTTAAACAAGTTTTCTGATATAGTTAGCTCTTGCTGAAAGTTTGTTTACCCTATAAATTATACCACATGGTTAAAACCACACACTGGCCTGAAATCTACAGAGGTTATTTTTTTTCAGAATCATTTCAAATAGTGTGACTCTGGAAAAGCTAGCATTTCCCCACATACACACACAGTACACAGACAAATATTCTCTATTCAGTATATTCCCTAGGAAGCCGTGGCTATTTTTGAGCTACCTGCTAATTTGTGCCAGCAGAGCCCTCTCCAATGTCAGAACAGGAATGAAGCAGGGAGGAAGCAAGAAAGGAATATTCAGCTACCAGTTTAAGAGGTGAAGATACCTGCAGCCATATTTTATACCAAATTACTCAGGACAAACCCTGCAAGTTACCATCATGGTCCTGACCTGTGTAAGAATATCACATAGGTTGTCATTTCCAAGATGGAGAGAAAGACGWTTTTCATTAGCAACTAGTTTTACGACACCTCTTCCCAAAGCCATCTTGTGACTTTCCTTATTGCCTAGCCTTTCCTTATTGCAAAGACTCTGAGGAACTCATTTTGATTGATTCCCTGAGAGAAGTTAATGTTGTCTTCCCAACTCCCAAATTCACTTAGTTATCATAYGAAATACATGACAACATTAAGTTAAAACCCTTGAAAATCACATCATGGTTCTCAGTGATAAAATACTCCAGAAAATAAAAATTCAGAATATTCTTGCTTTCTTTTTTTTTCTATTTTTATACTAGGCCTGGAACATTGTTTTCTTTGTCCATGACCAGAGTATCTTGATGTTATTATAAGACAAATAAACAAGGATATTAGTATATAAAATTGATGAATGGATACTAAATCTTTTCTTCAAAGGGCAGAAACTGGGGGTGATGCAGACTAAATTTTCATTGATAATATCTAATAACATCATGATGTTACAGAGACAAATAATGTTATAATAACATATAGAAATTGTCAAACTGGATCAGGCCTGTGGTACATCTGTCTTTTCTCAGGAGATGGTTCAAGAGCAACTTATCAGTACTGATTTTTTTCTTCCAAAAATTTTCCAATTTTTTCCAAATTTAATTGGAAAGAGGTGTTGGTTCTTTATGCTCATAGAGTACATACATCTCCTAAATTCCAATTTTTTTTTTCCCCCTATTTCATTGAACCCTGGAGCAACTTGAGTCTTAACTGTGTGTCGTTTAAGAACATTTTTTTTTCCTGGCTTTTTGAATTTGCATGGGATGTCTCCTTGCATTTAAATTAGAAGAAATTTAAAGAAAAGCAGTAGGAATTTCAAAGAATATAAGTGGGTCCAAGCACTTGCCTCCTACTGAATTTCATTAGGATTTCTGTACTTAATTTCCTATCACGATAGTTACAAGGACATAATGTATCTTTTTTTCTAAGTGATTAATATTGCACTCTACTGTCTTACTTTATGAACCTGCTGTTGAAAGTCTAAGACCTAGAAAAAATTATCTTCAGAGGAACAAGAGTATGCATTTAGCTTCTGTCCGACGGGCAGCATTCCCTACTTTTGCTGAGTTTTGATGTTAGTTCAATGGCAACACGATGAGTCTCGTGAAGAGGAAATTGCACGATACACCTTGCACTCGGTGTGCGAGTTGTTAATCTAGAGACTAATCCAGTTGATGCATATGGTTAGGCAGTTGGGTAACTATAAGGGTGGAACACTACCTTTCATCTGTTAAGGTAATGCAAAAGTTRTATCTCAAATCCAATTTAAATTGGTGCTCCCTTGAGCTCAAAGATAATTTCTCTCTAATCCTCTTCTGGTTGTCTATAGGGTAACCTTCAAAAACACAGATATGACACTATAAAAAAAAGATCAAGTCATAATTTCTTTAGCACAAAACCTAGCTATTTTTCCTGGTGGTATTATGTTTCAGCTGTTATCAGATTCAAGAATTATTCAATTTCCTTGAACTCTGCATTTATTTTACTCTTCCAGATTTTTGCCAATGAAAATACTTCAGTACTGCTTGAAGAGAAAATAATCTTGTCAGTTTTATTGTGCCGTCTCTGAGAGTATGGAGGTCATGCTAACTACAAGCCTGCTCCAATTGCCAAGGGGCTGGGTGGGGTGGGCTTTTTATTTTATTTTTGGTTTTCCCCTTGCTCCTACCACAAAGTAATAGGGATTTTCCCCTTTTATTCATCTTGCCTTTTGTTGTTTTTAATCGACCACCCATCAGTGCCGAATTGCCTTGTAACTGTCTGCTGAGCTTTCATTTGACAGAGATAGCTGCTATTGTTAACAGGAGCCTTCACTTCAGCCCATTTAACTTTCCTCAGTTTGACAGCTTCACAATAGCCACCTTCCATCTAAAGAAAACTGTGATTTAGTAGAAAGGGAATGTGGGACAACAGCCTGATCTGTCACTCAGTCTCCAGTGAGTTCTCTTGGCATAAAGTTCCCCTACAAAGCCAGAGGATGAAATACTACACAAAAATAAGACGGTCATGAGACATGTTCAGTTATATATTCTGGCAAAATCTAAACAGCAATCATGCTTAAAAATACAGCCCTTTCCTGTCAGCAATATCTTGCACTGGGCAGCAAAATAAATATTTTGATTGATTTTAAATTTCCATTTTTCACTTACATTCCAATGCAATGTTTGACTTTTTTCTCTCTTTTATTCACCTAGTAATTGTTCTCAAATTGATCTACAACAACTCCTAGTGGAAACAATATGTCACAAGTAAATTAAAGCTTTCACTGGACCAGTCATTGCCGCTACTCCATACAACTCTACATGAAAAGATGTTGATGAATTAAGAGCCTGGATATCTTCCCTCGCTGACAATTAAAAAAGTGAAATTACAGCTGCCTAAGCACAGAATCTGAACACTTCTCAGCTCAGCACCACACTCCGCTCCCCAGTCAAAGGCAGTCTGTAAATACATTTGTAGCTGATTTCTTTTCTGTGGTGCATTTATGTTCCTCTTTCACATTTATGCCTAAATTCGATCATATCATTTGGCACAAATGACAAGTTGTAGACATCCCACTAAAAGATTTGCAGGGACAATTCTTCTTCTAGACATAGTCAAATAACTGTATTATTTTCTTGTCCAAAATCCTGGATCCCAGTTTGATAAATGCTTTTTTGTTAAAAAATGTGCCAGAAAAAACAGAATTTGACTACCATAAAGCATAACTTATTTCAGTCCCTCTATATTCCTCTCCTTCAAGCTCTCATTAACTTCACCAGTAGAGGGACAAGAACAGAGTGAGTACAGCAGCGCACTGCAAAAGTAACCCCAATAAATCGACTTCACCTTAGTTTCAAACCCATTTTCTGGGTTTTATTATTTTGTTTTATTTAGAGTGAGTAAGCTACTCTGGTAGTAGTGGTTAATCATTAAGCAATTAATTACTGTTTTGCAGCAACTATTTAATACCTCTGTTAAGAGTTGACCACAACTATCTAGAAAGGTTTGTCCACAACTGGAGACACAAAATGGGACGWCAGATAAATGCCCGTAAAAAGACAGGTAAGAGCTACCAGAGAAGCATCTACTGCCCAGAGTTTACAAGAGCGAGCACCCGCGAGGCTGTAACTTGGAAGAACACCAGGCCTCTCCACTGTTTCTAATTAGGAAGGACATCCTTCATTTTATAGCTCCTGTGGTCTAATTTGTAGAGAGCCATATCCCCTAAAGCTTTCTTAAACCAAATTAAAACTCATTCCATCAAGGAGTTTTAGCAATATAAGGTCTCTGATCACAATACATGCTCGTGGTCATAGCGCTGCTGCAGGCAGTCACTTGGGGTGGGTATTCTTTTTATTCTTTTTTTTTAGGGTTGTTCTTTTTTTTTTTCTTTTTATTAGGAAAGAGCAAATTTCTTCTAGAAAAATATGTTTTTAAGGCCAGAGAATCTGGTTCTGTTTAAACAGTCATTCATACATAGGAACAGTACACACAGTTTCTCAACTGATTGTCCTGGTATTGTGCCTTTTAATTAAAACATTTTTTCCCTACTTTTTTACTCAAGACACCTCAAAGTTGCAGCCAGCTAACAATTTTTGCTCTAGATGAAAAAAGTTAGTTCAGGGTTTGAGGRAGATACAAGACTACACAAATGCTTTTGAAGGTTGCAGACCTTTCTCAATCAGCAAAACGTATACTGCGTGCAGCAGCAGCACTGGCTTCCTAACACTCTGCTCTATGGGTTTAATCCGGCTGCAAACATGCAGCATAAATCTGGTTGGTTTGGATTTACTCAAACCTGGGCTCTGTGCTGCCACTTTCAACAGCGGTGCCAATTAAGATTACAGCTGCTGGGATTTGGACGCCCGTCCATTAGATAGACTCTGATTGAGACCTTCAGTTCATCTCACAAGGCCGGTGAATAGCTCTGCGAGAGAAATGACTGTGGTTTGCTACAGATCTGCCTTGAATCTGAATGGGTAACCRGCAGGCGAAACCGGCCCCCGCTGCACTAATGAGTCCCCAGTGGTACCAACGGCACCAAGACTCTGGTGTCACTTGGCTGCTGAACTTCACCTCCCCTCTGCCCGTCGGAAAAGCCTTCCCCCTTCCTCTTTGGCAGGATCTAAAATGACAACTAAGTACCCGCGCACCTGGCACGACTCCTTATACCTATCAAAGGTGCAAACACCAACGTGGGTGTTTATTTCCTTTCACCTGCAGAGAGACTGTGGCAGATGTCTTCAAGAAGTAAGACTCGAAGAAAGTATTTGTTAATAGCAGGTTTAATTACGGAATTATACTGCAAAAAATCACAGAGGCTGAGGGAGATGGTGAGTAAGTGGCAAACGGCAGCATAATGCCAAACACGGTGCTGGAGGTCACAATATTGCCCGCAGCAGAGATCATCTGGCCATCCGTCTAGCAAGAGCATGGCCCACTGCTGACACACCTGCTCAAGGGAATTCCGACCAAACATTCCCACCTCACTTTGACAACGGGCGGCCAACAAGCTGGAGGCTTTCAGGCTCTCCAGCATGGCCAAAAGCTGTTGGCCTTGAGGTGCACCTGGAAAGGGGAGGCCCCACGGCTCGGCCAGCACCGGGGTGAGCTTCTGGGTACCCCAGCAGGACCCAGTAAAGCCCGACACCGGCTTCAGCTCTCTCCCCTCCCTGCTTTTCACCTCTTTTTCATCACATCTTTATTCACTCATTTCAAACAAAACAAATACATGAGTTGTTTAAAGGCCCATCGACGTTTCCTGTAAACGTGAGTTACTTGCATCGCCGGTGCTCTAATAAAGCTATTTCAAAGTTTGTGAGAGAGAGCTCTTGCGTAGCAAAATGTCATGCATCTTTTGAGTCAGTTAAATCTCGGCAAGAAGTTAAAAGGCAAAAGAAAGATCTATTTAAAACCAGATTAAGCTCTAGCTGCTAAAGCATAATAAATTGCTCTATTTTAACTGACTGAACTGTGCACACTTAGAATACAAGGGCATATTTCATTTGGGTTTATGCAATTGTTCAGTCTACTTTTCTGCCATTTCACCCATCATCAGATGAGAGAACTTGTCAGGCAAAATTATAGTTAATGATGTTTAATGGTGGCTAAGCCCGATAGACTTGTTTATTTCTTTTCTTCTTTTTTGTTGCTTTACTCACACTAGAAATAATGAAAATATTACAAGAACAACCTCTATATTATTTGCAGGAAAAGCTTCCATTACCAATGGTAGGTAACATAAAGCTTTATCTGATTTATACAGCAATCTATATAAATCTACTTTTATGTTTTATTTGATTCCAGCCATTAGGCTGTGCTAGGAAGTAATTCTAAAATATATATTATAGTGGCAATTCACTGTACTATACCAAATTAATCTACACAAATCTATACCTGTGTGCAGGGAACCAGCATGGTAACATCACCAGCATGGAGGAGGAACGGATGCCAGTAATTCTACTTTAGGCTTTCTAGGAAATTCAAGCTTTTTCTAAACCGCTGAGCAGCATACAAATGTCCTCCGCTGAAAAATTCCTCTGTCTAAATTAACTATATCATCATTAGCATAGCTCTTACATTTTAAATTTCAGAATATGAAACTGCATATTAGGAGAGGTATTTCCTCTTTATGACTGATCTAAAGTCAGAGAGCTGGAGCATGAATGGGCTGTTTGGAACAGAATATCCTTTTAAAAACCCGTAGTCCTTACTGATTTAGAGTTCCTTACACAGCTGAAGCCAGTGTGCTCTGTACAGCTGAATGAGGCCAGCTGGCAAAGTAGGAGCGTATCAGTATTCTGCCTGCTTTCCTTTTGTTTGAGTATTACCTCAGTGGCCGTACACTAAACGATGTGAACTTGATGGGTTTGACTATGACCTCAGCTAAACTGAACAGTATGAAGCTGGCACATCTGTAATCTCAGGCTTGCTATTTTTCAATTTATTTTTCACCTGATTTGTATTAAGATGTGGTTCAAATTTAAAAATAAAAATAAAAAGGGCCCTTCTGCATTCCAAATCAATCAGCAAATGCTGGCATGCCAGAAGGCAGGCTTCATCTGCCTCTTCACACCACATTTGGTGGATCCCTGACTTATGGGAGCTTGATTTCTAAATGTTTATGCAGAAAGAAATGCTTTACACATCCGCTCCTTCTCAGATAGCCTACAGGGATTTCTGGCAATACTTATATTTTTTTCCCTGCCTTCCAGGTTTTCTCCCTATAGGCACATAAAGACATAGTGACAGCAGGAACAGGCTCAACTCACAGTGAGAAGCATCCGTACATATTATTACTATTGACTCTGTGAGATAAGCTGGACATCTGTCTTTACTTTTAGCAAGTTCCACAAGGATAAACATGAACCTGAACGCGGGCTGCCCACTGACAGTTTACTGGTGCTCTTTTATAGCCCCATCCCAGCGCTAGGGCTTCTGTCACTTTTGTCTGAGCATTATTTCAACCTCAGGTCACAAGAGTTCAAAGCACAGTCAATTAATCAAATGGTTTCTATGAACATAAACGCCGTTCAATAACTGTTTCCTATTCAACATAACCAAGGAAATGAAAGGAGGAGGTTAATGTGGAGATAGCTAGGTTACGTGTGGAGCTTTAAGCAGCAAGCCTTGATTAGCCCTCATCAAACCAGGCATTTTATCTGTCGAGTTATTTTATGTGAGACAAARGAACAAACCTAGGACATTTATGGCCTGATCCTGCTCTCAATAAAGTCAAGTGGATTTYGGCCACTGACTTACACCTACCAGCTCAGCATCTACCAACTTTGTGTCTATGAACACTAAAATTAACACAGCAGCAGAAAAATAAAATGAAAAAAATACATTAAAATTCTCTCTTACAATGCACGGTGTTTACACTAAGAAGGATATAGTATCAAGTCTATCAGGTGGAATAACTGCTCCCAAGAGAAGGAGAACTGAATATGGGACACGGACAGCTAACAGACCAAAGACAGGGAGAAGGGTTTTACGCTGCTGTAACAGGCTTTACCTCTGCAGTCTCAGTGGTATGAGGTGTGGTTTGTAATGCTGCTCATGCCAGCTGGTGAAAAAAGGAAGATGCCCCAGTTCCTGGATCTGTGCTGCCCAAATGTGGCTATCCAGCAGGGTGAGGAGCAGCACGCTCCCTCTGCCAGCCGCCCTTTCCGGAGGGCTTTTCTCTGCATTGCCTTTCTAAAAAGTGCTGCGATTCTGCTTCATATCACCCAAATCTGTTAATAAAGGCTGAAACTAGCCCACTAACCAGTGTGAGAATTCCTCTTTTTGATGGGATGAAAAAATTATTTGTTACTAGCCGCTGAAGACAGCAAGACTTGGAGGGCTTAAATGGGAAAAGCTAGTTTAGATTGAGCCAATTCTGGGTACTGCCGCACATGTCAAATAACACTTCAGCTGACAAATGGTCCCACTGAAATCCGTGGGGCTATTCCAGGAGTAAGGTGCTATTCAATATGAGTAAGGAGATTAGAATCTGGCTTCATTTTATTTTCAGAGAGATTTCAAATATGCGTTTGTTTTAATTTTCCCTTCCTTCTAGAATTGCTGGTGTTAACTTGGCCTTGCTTTAGAGACAGGGGAAGGAGAAAAACAGCACCAGCAAAAAAATTTTTATAAACCCTCTAATATATGTCTAAAATAGTTTTTTCTCCCRTAAAAAATGTGGCATAAACAAATTCCATAACGATGCGATGTGTTATAAAAGTTTTACTGGCACTCGTTTGGGATTACCCGCATAACTCACTTGTGAGTTCACTACTTATGAGTAATGCACTCATCTCAAATGCATGCTAAAAACAGCTTAAGTGAAAAGTCTTATTAGAGTTTAACACAGATTAAACTAACAGCTTTTTTACAGAAGCCTCTTACAGAACAGACGTTTGCAGAAATTATAAAAATCTTAGTGTATAAGGGGAAATGTTTTCATTAGGTTTTTCTCAAGCATCCCGTATTAAATTCCATAGGGTCTTAACCAATGGCCTGTACATCCACTCTGCAGTTTTACACTTCTTCCTCCCCTGCCCTTACCCATAACTTTGTGTCACACTGCACACACACACTTGTACCCAGAGAGAACAAGGTCCCTTGTGTTAGGTTACAAAGACATAGTACAAAAGAGTCCTTGTTCCAGCGACTACACCATCTAAACAGAAAATGAAGGGGACAGGAAAAAATATTATTCCTATTTACAGACTGAGAACCGAGACACAGTTTCCCACAGGTCATACAGGAAGTCCCTGTCAGAGCTGAAATTAAATTCAAATTCTCCTCAGGCCCAACCCAGTGCCTTAACAACAAATTCATCTTCTCTCCCCCTCCATCTGTGTCTTTCTTCATCTATTGCAATCCACGCTCGCCCTCGAACCATGTACACAGGTCTATGCCGAACCGTAAGTGCCATGATTTGGACCTGTTTTTACTCAAAATTACAGCACGTGCAAACCGTACACGTGGAGGAGCAAACCCGTGACCAGCATGGGTTCGGCGGGGGGCAGAGCGAAGCTGACTTTGCTCCGTTTTCTTCCCCGCTCGCTCCGGCGCCTCCGCGGCGTCGCACCGTGCAGGCGGCCGGCCCTGCAGGTAAAGCTGCCTCCAGGCACGGCCTCTTAGCCCAACTACAGATACCGTTTGGACAGGACAAGGGAAAACTTTTGCATTAACTTGAGATTTCTGGATGTTCAGGTCTCTTTAAGCCAGTGGAGCAGCCCAAAGTTACTATTTTATGCATTATCCTGTTCAGCCGCTGAAAGAAATGGGAAGATGCATTTCCCCCTGCTCTTTTTGTAGGAAATACAAGGAGTGTTTTGCCCAAAATACTCACCTGAAACATAATCCCAGGCAAACATCTAGAATTGAAAATTTCTACATTTAAGTTAAATTCTGTGAACTTACATGGAAATTAAGACGATGGTTGTTACTCTGATATATTGAGAAAACCTCACTATAAATGGTGCTATTCACATAGTATACACACAACGATAAAACAAACTGTATTGTGAAAAAAATATGCTTTTGGAAGGAGGAAGAGGAGCTTTTTTCAGGTAACTTTTTTTTTGTTTTTGAATTAGTAGTTGTTTGAAATTGCTCAGAAGTTTGTAATGTTGCAACAGGCACCAAGTGATACATTAGTGGAAGAGTGCAGATGAAAGAGTTCAAAGCTCAAAACAAATTGATTCTGCAATTACTACAGAATTATGCCCTCACATATATTAAATATAAAGAGATAAAAAAATTTTCATATGTTAGAAATCCATAAATGGAGGAAAAAATCAATGCAAAGAGAAAAATATTCCTACATTTTTCACTGACATATATGCAAGAAAAATATCTCTTTGACCAGGTATACATTCTGTAAAAATTTTTATTTTCATCCTGAACTATTCCAAATCTTACTAAGCTTTCAATTCACTATAATTTATGACAAAAATTAAAATTGTATGCATTTAATTGAAATGCTTTACAGATGATACTTTTTCTATTAACTCACATCTGATGTATGATCTCTTACGAGAGAAATCTAAAAGTTGGTATAAATAAAGTATATTTTTTCCTTAGGTTAATTCTTAAAAAGAAACTCCTAATTTGCAATCATAGTTAAAAAGTGAGATTAAGATAATGCTTCAGTGAACCTCTTGGCAGAGTGTATATCAATGCAACATGGTTATTGCCAAGAAAAAAGGAAGCATTAAATAAAGAACAGATTATCTTTCTCATTTTCAGAATGATTTGCTGTCTAGAGATAGATGTATCCCTTGATTTTCAATCACATCAGAGCAAGCAATGTTCTCTAAAATCCAAGGAATGTGACTGCTATTAACAATCTCAGCAGTGCCTAATACAAAAGCACTTAAGCACATAGTGTACTTAATTTATATAATACATAGCTATAAGTTATCAACCTCAGAGTCCTGTGCAGGAATTAAATATTCAGTTTTTCTTTATTGACTCAAGTATGATTTTTACCCCTCTGCTGTTCAAGCTTGATAGTGGGGGAAAATGAGTCAAGTCAACGATCCACCAAGACACTGCACATCATGGTCAATGCTAGGAAGAAAGAGATGTATGTCTACTCATGGAAGTCAGAATTTCAGATCATTTTCAGTCATCCAATACAGACATAAACATACCGTCTCTTTTTATTGAACTCAATGGCAAAGCTATCAAATTTTGGAAAAAATCTAACTTTTTTAGCATAGGTGAGTCCATTGATGAGATGGATCAGAACAGCAGGGGAAAGTGCCTGAATCAACAGAATGGATGAGATGTGCTGGATAAATGCTAAGCAGAAAGATACCGAGAGGACAAACACACGTACAGCGCTTGGAATCCATTAGCAAAGAAATGTCAGAGGACCAGTCACTCTGGGAAAGAGGATGGAAAGAAGGAAGGTAATAAAGCAATAATCTCAGATGCAGCTCTGGAATTACCCAAAGTCTGCAGTGCTCTGCAGGGATTTTAAAGAGCAGATTTAGAAAATTTGTTAGGAATTAGGAAAGCAGGGTCAATAAAGTTAAACTCTGTCAATAATCGCTCTGTAGTATGTACAAGGATCTTCCACCRCAGTGCCTGAGGGCTACCTCTGAACTTGGAACTGAACTTTTCAAATGTAAAAAGACTCATTTATTGCAGTAAGTCATTTGACAAAATCTTATTATGCAAAAAGACCTAAAAATAGACCTGTGTTTTTAATGCTCTGGACTGACACTCATTCCCTGCAATGGGATCCCCCCAAAGCATCTATGAACCAAATTTTKGCAAGAAGAGAGGTTCTTAAGTCATTAGCCTGGTTATAGCAGCATTTCATGTGACGGCATGGATGTGGATGATCGGGGTTGGCCACACATGAAGCAACCAGGTTATCAACATGTGGGGCCTGATCCTGCACTGGGCATGCTGGGAAGTCCCTGGGAGTGGCGTCCACATAACGGCGGGGCAAGAACAGCGCAGCAGCTTTGCTGATACCTCATCTTTCTGCCTCAGAGGAACCATGGCCATGTCCCCACTGTGTCATGCTGTGTTGTATAGTGATTTTTTGCTGACATTTCACCAACTGGCTCCAGCCCCTTAGAGACACAGAGCATGACACTAATGTGATGCCATGGTGACCCACATGGATGGACCAGCCTCTAGCACCTGCTTGGGGACCTCAAACATGGGGACATCACAATGTTATGGACGGTTCTGACCCTTGCAGGCGCTGCTGAACATCCTAAATGTCAGCAGTGCAGACACAGCCGTTGGCCCTCAGGAGAAGGGCTACGAAAATTCACTGCAAACTTAACTTTGACTTGACTATTTACATAAACCATGTGTTCAAAATTGAAAGTCCTCCACTCTCTCTTCTGTAATWCATAACACTGTGGTAGTAAGAGACATTATTACTACCCAATTGCTACATATACTGAATGTCTGAGACAACTTGTCGCTTGAAGCATTTAACTCCCAGTGAAAATATGTAGGGTAGAGGGTAGGATTTTATGTTACAGGACATCAAAGATAGAAATAAAAAGTTTTTTTTTTTTTGAAGAGAGCTACCTAAATTATGGATTTTTTAAAAGGGCTGTCTAGGCCCAAGAACTGGTGCTTGCTCTTCTTTTTCCTCAAATCGCATACCAACAGTCTAAATGCCTCCACAGTGCTAATCTGCAATGGTATGTTATGAGAAAACAGAAGATGCCCAGCAATACTTAGTAAACATGGTTGTTCAAAAGGACCTTCACATCCTTCCTATAAATAACCCTGGTAACTTCACTGAGACGACTTACTGTGACTAGGCATACCAGGATCAAGCTCCACTGGTCATTCAATTTATCCAGCAACACAAGTCAGGCAAGTAAATCCACGACAGTTCAAGCTTACATCAGATTTAGCTTTCGGGTGCTGTGCACATGAAAATATACATGCCATTTCAAAAAGATCAGCTTTAAATTAACTGCTAATTTCCTATCTAAATCTCCATTGGACTGTCACTGCCTGTGATCTGAAGCTAAAGCCTGGGCAGGCTTGAGCCACCATCTCAGGATAAAGGGACAGTTGGGCCTCAGAGGCTCACTAAGCTGAAAGAGACATGCAAGTCCTCTCTCTGCTCAGACAACAAAAGGAGAGAGGGCTTATGTGTCCTCGCTGGGTCCTCATGGGCCCATCTGAACTCACAGCAATAGAAAAGACGCTAGATAAAGTCTTCTTCCTTTAGTACCATGCCCTGGGTAAACAACACTAGACCAACAAAGATGATCTTGTCATCCCTCACACCAAACTGAGCTTCGCTGTTGCCTTATAAACAGGAGCCCAGTCCTAAAAGGTGCTCACCACTGCAGTCCTAACCCAACAGATTGTGTGAGYGCATGCCAATGCACCTAAACATTAGAGACAACACGCATGGCTCCACTCTGATCTCTCTTTTCATAGCAGGAAATTTTTGTTTCGGTGTAAGTTGAGAATCTTCTCCACTAATCCCTCTCAGGCCTTCTACACGAGCGTGCCCATGAGCTCTAAAACACATCAGCACCATCTGGACCAAACAGAATGCCCTGGGGAACTGCTGAGAAGCCCCCAAAGGCTGTCCTGAGCAGGCACAGCAAATMCCAGCATACAGTGAATTCAGAAAATGCACGTATGTTTCTGCATGGGAAATACAGCAGGTCTGTGACAAACCCACTGAACACTGCTCAYATACTTCGTGGGACTGGCTGCTCACAAAGCACTGAGCCATTTGCAGTCGAAAAGCTTCAATGCTTGATTCTGCATCCTTTCTTTGATGCTACATACCTAATCTTTCCAAAACTCAGATACAGTTTGATGGATACTAAGACTGAACATGCTTTTTACTGTGTAGGAGCTCTGGTGCTGCAAATGATTAATATTAATAATGGGAAAAATCTGTCATGCATAAACAATATAAACAAACAGTAACAGCCATTTAAATTTGTTAATCTGAGAATTTCTTTTCTCTGATTCTCTTTCATAAACAAAATATTTTTTTCATCAGGCAGTATTCATTATGTTCATCCTTGGTGTAGTTACAAGACAAAAAAATGTGGATTATTGATGAAATAGATCATAATGGCTCTTTCCAAGCCATTATCATCTATCATTTAAATGTGTATTCAATGAGCTTTAATCTGCAAATTTGTCACGATTGGGAGCCATTACGATTTAACAGATTCATTGTGTTTGCTTTATTCTTTTTTAATATGATGCATGAGGTGCATTCTGTAGACTACAGGTGAAATAATTTTACCTATCAGAATAGACTTTTTAAAAAGTTACTACACATAAACAACAGCTGCTTATTAAAGCTCACAGTCTTTAAAAAAACAGGAATGCTGAAACACCATGTTGTTACACTAATAAACAAATCCTGCAAAATCTTCATTACCAGGCATAATGCTCATTCTTGTGAAAAGTCTCAAATTCCTGCCACTTCTAAGAATAATATGTCCAGTCATGTCAGAGATTTCAATTAYACAAATTTCAACTACACAAATTTCCATCAATCCCCTAAGTAGTTACTTTTTCTACTGGCTGGGACAAAGCAAATTAAATCAATRAATGTTCTCTCGCTGATATTCATCAGTTTGAACAGTATACCCTGCATTAGCAAAGAACCAACTGGTATCAGCCCCTGTGTAGTTTTTTTAATTCATTAGAGCCCATTAATAATAATAATAGTACRTAGCACTTCAGCTAAAGTAATATAACATAGAAAGTTCTGTGTTTTAGAGAAGGAGGATAATATTGGCTTTTTAAGTCAATGTTTGCATAGTTGCACAATTTACAAAATTGCAAAAAATGACAGCAATTGGAAAGACATGAGCTTTTGGTGGTTTTTGGCTGTGGCAGATTAATTCCATATCCAGTTTGTATATAATTCACTTAACACCTTTTCTTACGCAAGTTTTGCAGTTTCCTGAGTCTATGCCCTTAGCGAGAGAGCTGCGCTCTCCCTGAGCACACTCTCACGGTAGTCACCAGAAGCACTCCTGTCGGAAAGACGATGCAGAAGGTAGCTCCAGAAAAGCTTATCAACCCAGAATTCAGATCACACTCTGGTTGTGATCCTCCTTCCCTTCCTGGTGTTATCCACAAATGCTGCGTAGTGGAAAAGCTACTCAGCCAGGAGTGAGGCAAGATGCCGAATGAAGATCAGAAATATTGGTACCACGGGAYGGTTTCCCTCACACCTTTTCTGTTCTGCAGCAAGCTGCTCGGAACTGCCCCAGGTGGTGGGCTCAGAYTGCACTGCCTCCAGTGCCTGCAGGCAGCTAAAAGCAATGACAGTGTCAGAGGCTTTTCCCGTTATCCATTACAATATTGCAATTCCACAAAGAGCTAGCGGATAACCGCAACAGACCCCTGCCTGACACCACTGAAGTGCAGCCTACACGAGGCACATGTAGCACTGTCGTGCCCCCCGCCCTTAACCGCTGTTTTCCCTCTGTTCACATATTATGAGAGATTTTTTTTTTTCCCTCAGTGAGGGCTGACTTTTGCCTTAAATGTAGCTATTTTCAAGCATAAAAAGATATGCATCTGGAAATAAAAAAGGAATCATCTATCAGGCTTAAAACAAAAAAAATCTCACAAAAAAGGAAGTATTTTTTAACAGCAGATATCTACTTTATGGCACTGGTCTCTTAACTTAGTGCTTATGAGTTAGGGAAACAGCCCCTTGGTGGATTACTTTTCATAGTTTGCTCAGTAATGTGTTTACAAAGCCATTGTTACAACTAGATGCTTATATATTTTGATATACAGCATGCACTACAACAGTACATCTTCAGAGATTTCATGCTTATTTGTAAAACCTATTTAAATGTTTCTTTGCCTTCCCTCCTGGCAAAACACAAGTTTATTGCCAGATACTCCAGGGCTCCATAGTCCAGTCTGACAGTAATTAAAGGCAGAATTAGTGGTGCCTTTGTAGGAAATGATAACAGTGGCAAGTATATAACAGGACGGGACAAATTCCTCTCTGCCTGCAAGTCCTCTGAAAGAACTAACTTACTCTAGGAATTAATTAGACACTTGAAATTTCAAATGAATGGCCTCTATTTTTAACTGTCCGACACTACTGAAGCATTTAACTCAAGAGGCTAAGAAATGCTAAGTGGATTTTATTTTCCTTGGTTAGGAAATGGAACATCTACTTCACCTACTTTCTGCTGTGTATCAAGTTAACATTCAGCTCCAGAATTYGGTAGTTTTTAATATGATAAAATGTATTTTTTCACTGCAACCTGTGCATGCCTAATGTTTACTTGCCCTTGGTAATGGACTGCATTAGGGACAACCATATCTCTGAACCATGCAGTGAGTGATACAAAACACACAATCTAGTATTTTGTGTTTGTGCAACTCTGTAAAATTTCCTGCAATCCTATAATTATACAACAATACAGTATGTAAGAAATCCAGTACATCAGTATCCAGTGCAAAAAAAACACAAGGAAAATACTTTTCTGTGCATGCCTTCTACTTGGACTCAGACTCCAAACATGGACTGAAGATTTTGCAGTAAGTTTGGACACTAAAGCTTGGACAAAACTTTCTCTCTTCCAYGAATTTAATGCCATCTACCTACAATTGTTAAATTTCCACCTACCTATATATAGTACCTATAATCTGTTTCTGCAGTAGTTATCTAGCTGCACAGAGCATCTAAGCCAATTCAACAGTATCTATCTATCTATTCAGAGGCCTCCTTCCTCTGGTATGTAAACCCTATACAGTTTTATGAACTTAGTCAGGAAAGTTGTTATGTACACCTCTGTTTTAAAATGTGTTACTACCTTTTTGGTATAGTATTGGATAGTATTATCTCCCTTTTGGGGCATTTTGCTAGCTGCCCTTTTACTGCATGTGGCAGTGCCCTCGTTGCTGGTGGCACTGCGTGTGCCCCTCTCCCAGAGGAGCAAACAGCATAAATGAAAGGGAAGGGAGTAAAGCTCAATRAACTGGTGTAGGAATTGCTCTTATTTCATAAATTTCCATCCTGCCCCAAGCCATTTCCTTCCTTCTCTGGAACTGAGAGTGGGCTGCAAGAGGAAACAGCCACCTGCAGAAGAGTGGCCGTGCCTTGCAGGGTGGAGGAGTAGCAACCATCACCCTCAGTGTCCTCCTCAGACACTCCACAACCAGGTGGGGAGGAGGTGCGAGCAGCTGGGATGAAGGTAGCACTCCCTGCAGGCACTGCAGGAAGAGGGGCTGATGGCTGCTARGTTGAGCAGCTGCTGTGTGCTGGGGTGGCTTGGTCCCTCCTCTCCCCCCAAAGGGAGCAGCACCCTCTGAAGGGAGCGAGGGCCCACGGGCATTCATGGGAAGCCATTACAGCCTGCTCTACAAGATTGCAATGCTTTAATTTCACCAGCACGAAGAACTTATTAACTTTCTAGGTGATGGGCAGCAGTGGCATTTTACGCTCGCCCTAGCAATGGAGCGATGAACAACCTGCATCTTGCTGAGCTCCCTACCCACTTCACCGCAGCRTCAGAACCGCCTCTAGAGACACGGCAAAGTTACTGCAGCTAATCCATGGCCTGTGGCTTCCTGGATTTGATGTTTCCCTCAGAATCATGGCCTTTGAGGGACTTCTGTTTAGTTTTGGGTCTTGAGGTAAGAGATGGTTTGTTTGATTTTGGGATGAGGGGGATCAAGGGAAAGGAGCGGGAAAGCATTTACGTGYCCCTCAGCACCTTCTCCTTTGAGACACAACAGCATCTCCACTGCCTATGGGAAAAAAGCCAGCAGAACCTCTGCTAGCAGCGCAGGGCTTGCACTGTTATCTCCACCTGACTGTTGCATCGATTAGRCTGGAAAATGAGTAACTTTTATCACACCTGATCTGAAATAGCTCTGTGCAGTGTACGTYTACCCCTCTGCAGTTACAGCACAGATAATTGCATGGATCCTGGGAGTCAGACACAACACTGTGGTGTCATTTTTGATCTCTGGTGCCAGGTTAAAGGAGAAAATAYAGAAAGCTTACTTGTGATTTAACTGTGGCCCCTGCCTGGCTCCTGCCACCAGCCTGGGCTGTGGGCTTGGACCTGTACGAGTGCATGGCTAAGCGCCTCCTTGCCATGTAGGTTCGCTTGCCACCACCTCTGATATCAGAGACCTTTTTGAATGCTATAAATTCGACTGAAGCTGATTTTGAACCACATGCTGCAGCACGCACTCCAGTTTGAATCACAGCAGATTTTTGCCTAAAAAAAAGCCTGTCAAGATACAATCTGTTTTTTCATTTCTCTCTTCCTTACTTTTTTTAAGTAGAGGGAAGGGCAGATTATTTCAATTAAGAGCCTGTCACTGACAACTGTAAGCAACCTTTCTTCAGTTCAGTGCAGCAGTTGCAGTTTTAAGTTTCTCTGGGCTTCTGTCAGGATCTAATTTTCAAGGTACCGTTGCCATGGCAGCAAGTTGGAATTTTAATCCAGTACTAAAGGTCAAGACAGGTCACCAGTTTCAGTTCCTCTTCAATCTCCCCATAAAGAGCCACAAAAAGAAGCTGAGATAAAGCTCTGACCTAACAAAAAATTCCCATCTAGCATACAGCCAGACTTGAAACTATATGATTTGTATAGGCTTTCAAATTTGTCTGGAACTATTGAAATTCATACTAAATCAAATATGGGCAGTACTGATTCACATTCCTCTCCTTCCTTGGAAAAGCACAGGTACGTCCTTAAMGCACAGTTAAGTGCATGCATCTTATCAGGGATACACAAAAAGTAAATACTTAAACGGCGTGTAACAGGTAAACAGTGGTGAAAGCAATCCCTGTTACTGGAGATATTCGCTGCTTCTGCAGACTCGGACGAGCCTGGCAGCTGCATTCAAGTCTCTCCTGTCAATATAAGGTAAATTTTGTCAATATAAGGTAGATCTTTCAAGACCCGTAAAGATCTTCCTGTGAAGCATTTTGACCAAACTAGACTTTTCAATAAGGGACGATTTCTTGAAAGCTGAACTACCTTCAGATTTTCTTTACTATTTTTATTTTCAAGGGGAAAAGGCTCCTGTGGAAATTAGGGAATAACTTTGCAGTTGCCAATCTTCTAGAAGCCTGCTGTGTTTTCTGCTACGTGGATGTTAATTACATAATYGCTTTGCACCTGCCTGAGGAAGGTACACACAACTCCCTCCTCCTCCGAGGCTGCATCTTTTTKGGGGGAAGTCATGGTTACAGCATTAGGAAAGTCTCAAAATGTMTTTTTCCAAGGTGCATGGAAGCAAGTGAGGGAAAGAGCTCTTCCTCCACGAATTTAAGCGGTAATTAGCCCAGCAGTGGGGAATATTTTTTCTTTTTATCATGTGGGAAGACCTATTTGTAATCTAAAGACATTTTAAATCTTTGGCTCCAAGGGCTATCCAAGACAGAGGATAATGCAGTGACCGTGGCCTAGCCCCATGGGGTGTTGTGAGAACTTCACTTCATAAAAAATAAGCCTTCTGGCCAGAAAATTGATAGGCTTTGGAGCCCTGCTGAGTCCTCAGCCCAAAGGATAATGGTAGCAATATAAGTTTGTCTGGATGGAAAGTGTAAAGCTGAGAAAAATGGGGTGGATTATTGGGGTTGTCAGAGGGATTCAGAGGAAAGATGCAATGGATTAAGCTGTGATATTAGGGAGAGTGGCTGTTAGCCTTACCTAGAATATTTAGGACACAAATTGGAATTTTTGAGCCCATTCTGATACTGTGAATGCCATGTTTCCTAGCAAAGTCCATTCTTCTTTCAAGCTTATCACCCATTTCAAATTATCACTGTTTTGCCGCGTGAYGCAGATGAATCTGGGTGACAACTTCCTCTTTTTGTCTTGAGCCACTTAAGTCCACAGAGCTAGTAAGATATGAGAGTAAGAATAAAAAGGTCTGGAGCAAAGAGCATTGGGACGAAAAGGAAAGGAATGACTTGGCTGTGAATTTGAAGTTTACCGACAGGTCTGAGTTAACAAAGGGAGCGGGCTGAGGTCGAAGCTAYGGCGAACAGAAAGCAAGCGAGAGGTTAGTTTACAGGCATTTTATCACACAGCCCACAGCTCTGAAATCAAATGGGTGGGAGAGGTACTGATTGTGGTGGCTTCCTCTGCTCTACCCTGCTGTACATTTTCAGATTTCCAGAGTACATTTGTTTTTCAAAATGAATGTTTGAAGTCATACTAAAGTTCGGAAGTGATTCCATCCCACAGAAATGTAAATTGGGAGGTCAGTCGGAGACTGGCCTCAAGCCATGAAGGCACAACATATGCTGCTGTGTTGCTGGCTGCCTGTAGAAAAGCTCCTTAAATTCAGGGAAACCAGTGGCAGATTTGCAATCTTACTGGTTTACAAAAAGGGAACTGATATGGAGTGGATAGGGAAATACATCCTGAATCCAAACACATCAGTGTGCKTTGTGTGCCTGTCCATATTAATATCAGCACATACTGTGATCACCACTCTGCAGTAGCATGCGTTTGCCTGTGATGCAGCAGTGCATCTTGCCTGAGTACAAAGTATTTCAACTGCTACCAGTTAGTTAGGGCAAATAAATGTTGAATTTTTAATGGGGCTTTATATAGTATCAGAGGAAATTYAAATGCTTCAATGCTTATTAAGGTTCCAATCAGCAAGGCTGGCAAGAATGCACTTGGTTAGTTTGTTTCAGGCATTCTTAAGGGCAGTAATTATATGTCTGTGATAGGCAAGAAAAATTATTCAACATTGATCAGCAAAATATAAGAGAATTAATTTAGTTCTGTTCACACAATCTTTTAAAATGATTTATAAACATGTCAGGAGAAAAGATCATGGAAAAGAATGTATTAGGAAATAACTTCATTTTGACAGGGAGGTTAAACTATATGTGAGCCAGCTGAAAAATGAAAACAAATTAAAAGTCTAATTTAGAAATTATTTTGAATAATGGGCTTATCTTCAAGGATACAGAGCTTTTAATTACGACACTGGGTTTTAGCATGTTTAACAGCAGCTGAAATGTTTAGCTAGTTTGCTTCTATAAGCAACTGGCCATAGKAAATGCTTGTGTATTGTAGTCCCAATTGCTCAGTACTCTGTTCAATAGCAGAAGCCTGCGGCACTGAGGAACAAAAGGATACCAGCTCGACTCCTTATCATTGCTCCAGATCCCAGATGATAACACCCAAGAACATATGTGGGCAAAAGGATGCAAAGCAAACTTCTAATTAACAAAACAAAACGATAAATATGGAAGATGAATGACATATAATCAGAACAGACCTTTTTATCTTCATTTTCTAGTTGTCCCTTTCATACGATGCACTGGAACTCTCTAAAGATTAATGGACTTCCAATTACATGCTACTGTTGTTTCACTTATCATAATTTGTACATGGCAGCAAAAGTCCGTTGTACCCCTGACTTTCCCAGTTTACTCAGAGGGAATATCTTTGGGACTTCCTGAGGCTAACAAACAGACAGCACTTACTTTTAATGGTTAAAGCTTGCYACATACTTGTTAAGAGAAAATAAGTGTACACTAGAAAAGAATACAGGCTATCAAAACTGTACAATCAATTGRCACTCATCAAAAACTGTAATTATAAACTAAAATTGCACCTTCTTCAGTGTATTATATCAGGGCTGGATTGTGACTGGAACTCAGATATAGAGTTGGATACATATCTAGAAACACTCCTCTTATGCCAGTTGGAGCTGAATTTTACAAGTTTTTATTTCGTATGATTAAACTGGAAATCATGCGTCTATATTGAATGAATCCCATTTAAAACAAACAAAAAAAAAAAGATTCCTTTCAAGGTTAGAATTCATCAGAGCTTCTTGATTTGAACGTTCTGAATAACAACATTACTTGTTGTCGCATTATCCAATATACAATCCTTGGTGTAAAATCCCCTTGATGTCTGATTACTCTTCATAAGGACCTCATGCTGATTCGTTTCAAACTGTGAATTACCTTTAATTCATAGCTTGAACGTGCTGCCAAATTTTGTTTTCCATGCTCCCAGGTGGCTGTCCCTGACACAGTGGAGAACATCCAAAGAGCCATTAGACACTTCTGAAAAGTAGTTAGATGTCAAGAAGCAGATTTCCATTTTCAAACAGGCTTCCATGAAGTGCTACGATAATCTCTAAGATTAGAAAAATACTGGCATTTACTGAAATATTTTTATAACTACGAAGTGAAATCCTGGCCCAGCTGAAACCAGCGGTGAGCCCTTTTTGAAAAATCCTTGCGAAAGTAACACATGAAGAGTTTTTAACTGCTTGTGTTGGTTTTGAGCCCACTGTATTTAGCTATTCTCTAGCCCCCACACAGGTTGTATATCATTAAGCATGATGGATCACAAAAATCTGATAAAGATAAAATGAGTTGTTTTTGTCTGATCCATAAAAATTTGCTGCTCTAAGTTTTTAATAGTTTCCGGTAGTTCACTGAGCCCATGAGAAGGACCTTTTAATACTGTATTAATACAGTAAGTATAGGAAGTCATTTTATGATAAGGAAAGAATACTATTATGATTACATTTTTTTTTTTAGCTAGGCTTTTATGGAAACTACCCAAGACTACTCTGCAGTATGATTTCGAAACACAGGATGTGCTTGATTAAAAAGGTTCTGGGTAGTTTCCAGCTGGAGAGAGGCCAAAGACTAACAACCAAACAGAACAAAAGAACTGGATGTCTGAGGATGACATACTTGCAGTGGTAATTATATAACAGAAACCCAAGTCAAGAGTTGAGAATGCACCCTTGAATTCATGGAAGTTGACAGAAAATCCTTCTCAGTGCAATTGCTTGCACCTTATCTGTTCCTCCTTACTGTGCTTCATAGCACACTAATCAGAGTAGACTGGTTGTAAACTGACTGCATGGTACCTAATCAATGGAGTTTTACAGTGAGTCTGAAGACAAAATGGGAAGCCAGCTGCCATAGTTTTACATAGCCTGATGTCAGCTATAAAAACACACAACAATACACAAACATGCGCATTCCCCAGAGTTCAAAATTTAATTTTCAAGAATTTTGAGTAGAAATTAAGATCTGATTCATTTAAATGAATCATTTAAATCAGTAAGGGTCACTCATGGACAGTGTAGGTACAGAATTTAGACAGGATCCCAACTATGGGGTTAGGTTTAGCTCAGCTGGTTAGAGCATGGTGCTGCTAATGCCAAGGTCGCGGGTTGAATCCCCAGTGGGGCTACGCTGAGGGTTGGACTAGATGATCTCCAGAGGTCCCTTCCAATCTTACCATTCTGTGATACTCTGCCTACTATTTCGCTTGCTGCAAAACATTTGGTGCTGGGTTTCTCCAGTATGTGGATGTGACATAATATATTAAATGTTTATACATTAAATATATTTCAGCTGTAAAAAGGATGAAATTCATATTTCAAAAAGATTTACTTGAGACAAGTTAGGCAACCACAAGTCATATGTATTGCATCACCCTTCAAAAGCAAGACATTGGTAAATGTATCCACCTTGCAGCATGTGGTGTCTGTTCTTTCCCCTAGAAGTACATGCCCAAAATATTGTCTTACAAAGATCATACATTCCTTTGGTCTGATATTCCACAATGCCAATGTTTCTACATCTGAATTTGGTAATAACATATAGGCAGCCTTACCGCTGGCACAGCATACAACATCATAGAGGCAAAGCACCCGTCCCTAAACATCCCTAAACATCTCTAAAAAAGCCATAGTGCTACTCTGTGATATAGTGAATGCCAGCACCTTAGTACCAATTCCTAAGGTTTTCTAATGATGCCAGTGGGATCTGTACGACTGTCACTTGGAGCAATATAAGTGGAAAACATAACATAACTTTCACGTGAGTTACATGTAAACTTAAAGAAGTTGGAAAATAACCCTTACTTTCTCTAGGAACTTTTCCAGGTTAAAAAGGTCTCTAACAAAGGGTATAGATGAACAAACCCAAATCCAGTCAGGTTTGATCAAGCTGAAGTAGCGATAGCAGGTCTCTGACAAAATACATGAGGAATTGGTGAGGGGTACAGGTAGGTCTGTAATTTTACTCACACAATCTAATATCCCTGAAACTGCCCAGTATTAGAAAGAACGAATTTTCAGTAATACAACTGCAATTTGATAAATATTATATTTTTAAAATACACAATGACTGCAGGGTCTCTAAATCTATCTGGGTCTGTTTGGATTGCACTATACACCTCTAACTATTCAATAATACTATTTTTTTCTTCCCCAGTCTCTGCTTTAATTTCATTATGCTCAACTTTGTCCTCAAGTAGGTAATTCCCACTGAAAGTGGTGGTAACTGCACACACAGATCTGAAGAAACAAATTGGCCTCGTAACAYCAAGTCTCACAGTGGACTGCCTTCTAACCTCCCAAAGCCCTATGGAAATCCTTGGAAGCTGCCTTAACAATTTTTCTGTAGTAAAAGAGAAAAAGTGATAGTAATGGGTTAGCTGATCTTCATTTGGAAGCTAAAAATAAAAGTAGCTTTATTGCAGCTCTGATCTCTCATGTGTAAAATCTATCACATACCATAGGAAGGCAGTTCATTGCAGCAGAAATCTGATTGATAGTACTGGAACTTTAGATCAAGCAGCAGAATAGAGAGCAACTGGTTCATAAAATGTACTCAGTGTCTTCGGGTTTTATATCAGGCTTCCTATAGAGAGCTTTGGTCCCATTAAATGCACTATATACCACTGAGCTCTGAAGCACTGTTCTTTTGAAATTCAGCTTATAACTATAAACCATGATTGACAAGTCTATTACCGTTGGTTACAAACTATTGAAATATTTTATTTTATGGTATACTCACTAAAAAAATTTTCACAGTGGAATCCAAATACACTTGCTTCAGGAGAAAAATCATTTTAAGATGTATTTTTTTTTCTTTTTTTTAGTAGAGAATGTGCTTGATGTTAGGTTTGGACCACTTAGATGTTCTTAAAATGAATGTTAACACTCTGTTAACTTGGCCTTCAGAGCCTGGTGATTAAAGCAACAGAGCTAGGACACCCACATTCTTGTCTCAGCTCTGCCACTGGCTTCYTCTGTAGTCACAGACAAATCATCGAACTCCAGTAAGTCCTAGGCTGTTCACAAATTTGCAGCAGTTTAAAAATCAACATATTTRAATTATTTTTAAAAAACCTATGTAGGTATCTCTGCATTGATTTTTCTTCACCTATATGAATTTAATTTAAATTGTGTCTTTAGCAAAATTAAGGGACCCACTAGAATCATTTTGAAGTCGTTTTAAATGAACACCCTGTATTTACATAAACTTTAGTTAAGCTACTACAGTTCTGTAATTAGTAGTTTACCACCATTTGAACACTAAAAAAATCACAGCTCTGAACTGAAATTGGACCAAGACATTTACGCCTTAAGGAAGTATCAAAACAACCACCTACTTTTCAAGATTATTTAATTCATATTCACAAACTACTTTGAAATCCTGGGTAAAAGTAAAGAAAAACCATGCAGTCTCAATTGTTTTCCAGTTTTACACCAGAGTAGCACCAAAGAAAAATGGTTTAACACAKTGGAGGATTAGCTCTTCCACAATTTTCAACTGTCATATTTATAGATCAGCTGTGATTTTCATCTAAGTGTATAAAACTCAAGACCTGCTTTTCAGTAACAGCAAGTATAATTGTTCCATACGATGTGTTTTACTCTCCTTCACTATATAAATGCTAAAATTTTTGCATCATCTGTTCATTGGGTTGCATTTTCTATTGTAAGAGGTTTAGTATCTGATGAGAGAAACATAAAAGTGATTTAATTTTGGCAAGCTGTACAGCTAAAATCAGCATTATTTCTGCTTAATAAACTCATCTTTCATACATATCTCTGTTAGCTAATGCTTAAAAAGAAACAGTAATAAGCAGTGAAAACATAAAACTGGTTTATGGCTAATTTTTAAGCACCGCTGAGAACACCTGAACACCAGGACAAGATTATGAATGAGCTAGATTTTAGTTACCTTTGGAGAAATAAGCTCTTTCTTTATGATAAATTTAAATCAAGACTTGAAGCTGGAAATAATAATACTTACGACTTCTGTGGCACTGACTTAGTTGCAACTTTCCCTGCTGGATCACTCCACTCTGCAAACAAAGGAAACACATTTTCAAATGTCAAAAGATTACTGTAGAATTAAAATGCACTCAAAGCTGTCAGCCCATCTAATTATACTTGGTTTCACAACATGCCACAAYGCATAACATGTAATAAAAAACGGAACTGATCTGTTTTAGCACCATAGAAATTAATTTTTCAGCCTTTGTTTTAATGATGCTAAGTAGAAAAAAATATATATACCCAACCCTGACTGTTAGGACTAAGGATGACGAAGACCTACTTTGTACATTGTATCCTGAGGTCAGATGTTGGGAGTCCTACAAAGAAGAACACACGACATGTCAGCATTAGTTAAATGAGATGAAGAAGGTAAAATACATTTTTGCTTGCAGATTAAGGGCAYATGGCATTAAACAAATAGGGAGGGAGTTTGCACAGGGAAGGGCTCATATGACTGCTAAGGCAATACCAGTGACATCAGTTTAAAAAAACATTAACTGAGGAGACAAAGCACCACTGAGGGACACTTTCACAGTTCAGACAAGAGCTTGTCCTCAGCTGCTGTAAATCGACACACTCGCTACGTGGAGTCACTGCACAGATTTATACCAGCAGTGGTCCAGCATTTTCAAATCTTGGCGATGGACATGTGTGTGGGGCATCTGTTGTGCAAAATTTAGTCCTTCGCATGAACGTAGCTATGCATCAAATTCAGCACCACTGCCTTTCTTTTTTGGTCTTGTTGCTAGAAAATGCAGTAACCTTTCATTGATAGTCAGTAATTTTATTTGAGCTGCAACATGTAGGAGTTGATAAAGACATAGGAGGCTGATCTCCACGTCATGGAAATTTGAGCAAATCCAGTGAAATYGATGGAAGTGCAGCAACTTTACACCAGCAAAGGATGTGGCTGCAATGTTGAGTGTGTTAATGTTGGGATTCTCATTGACTCACAATAACTAAACTGCTCCTTAATGTCATGATGTTTCCTTGCTTAGTTTTTCTCTAGGCTTTACAGTCCAGAGTGATTATAATCAGCTTTCCTTCCAAGCAGAGTTTGATGATTTGAAATTAAGGTGTTATTTACAACCTAGTCTTACAGCCAGGCACTACTTTGCTGGTAGTGTTACTTCTGTAGGATGTTAAAGTCATTAAAACCCTCACTGCACTTCCTCTCAGGGCATTATTAGTTCCTAATATTGTACTGTGCTGTCAGTCAGTCCCTTGTAAACTAAATCATGCCTTAAGAGTAAAAATGGCACTTTAAACTTGAATGTCAGAAGGATAAATTGTTCTGTTAAGTTCTACCTTTTTTATCACACTTTTTAACATACCTTTCTCATGAGGATACTTATATGTTTTAGTTAAGTTGAGAACTTCTARCAGAGCCTGTCTTTGGTTTTGTGGCTGCACAACTACCCATGTTATGTCTGAGATGCAACAATTTGGCTAGCTATAATTGATTTAGTGTGATGTTCTGAAGAGATACATTTCTGTTGCATTTTTTTTTACAGTAAAACTAACAAACTCAGAAACATTTATGTGCTTGCCTATTTCCTGAAATGCTAGCTTAAAAAATCCAATTTATATTTTATATTAAAGTCATATGGTTAACAATTTTAAGATCAACATTTAACCTGACCAGAAATGATTAACTTTGATGTGGATCTTAAAAGTTCAAAGAAAGCTTAATAAGAACAGAAAAAAACCAAACCAAAACAAGATTTTAGTTTCTCTGAGCCTGTGATTATATTGCTCTCACTTGAGATAGTGGCAGTCCGCAGGACATAGACCTGTTTATGTACAGCCTATAAAAAATACAGCATTAAATTAAGAGATAGTATAAATTAGAAAAATAAAGCTTCTAGTGGGCCAAAACTCAACTGTCACTTATAGATGTATTCACACAGGTATGAATCTGCCTTCACCTAAATGGGTTCAACTGACTCGAACCAGATTTACAGTGAGGATTAAACCCTTGTATGATTATGACTTATGATGCTTAATGCAGAARCAGTTAACTGAACTGATGCTGGCAGTGCTGGAGCAGTAACAATCGCATTCTCTTAAGATAAGGCATTGTAGGCACTGGCTTTGTTTTTTAAGGAGCCATAGATGCTCCTAATTTCATATGATTTCCACTTAAGTATGGAGGCTGCATTTCAGACAAGGGAATATCTGCCAAATAGATAAAATCAGTTAACGGGAAAATCACATTCCAGCTTTTAAAACAGGTATGATTGCTTGAACCATAATGTCAAGCAGTACCAGTACAGCTTTATGAGCTGTTTTCCAAGGCCCTGCCTCTAGAAAGAAACTTTTATGTAGCCTCATGTCAGAGTGGTGTAGTTTTTCTACCCTGGGGAAGTTCTCCATTCCCCAAACATCATCAGCTCATCACTGTTCAGATCCCAGCAAATGATACGTTTGGCAATGACTGCCTTGGGTGGGAGCTCTAGCTCTAACTGCACTACCAGACTCGTAGCCAGAAGGCAGCAACAGAATTTGGGCTCAAGACATGTTCAAATTAATGTGGCTTAACACTTCACTGCACGTCAGGTGAACTGCAGGTACTCTCCAGGCTTTTAGTGCAGCAAATTTCGAGTGCAATGCTTTTAACAAGGCAAATCCTGGGGCTTGTGTTTGTACAGCTCTCTGTCTGCTGGTACTTCGAGTGTGCACACAAGCAGATACCATAGCTCAGTTCATGAGGAGAAACTTTTTAAGCCCAACTAATTTGATCATGCAGCCTAAACCTCATCATGCAATCAATCATTGGAGGGAACAGAAGACCATTTAGCCATTGCATTGGACAAATAATGATGAAAGAAAAATAAACAAATAAAATATATTGTACTTGTGTAGAAAGACTCTTACAAAAACAGAGATAAGGTTCACTTTCTCTCTGCTATAACTTCTGCAGCTTTAAATAATCAGCCCTACCACTAACAACAGTTTGATTGGGAATTTTCAACTAAAAATAGTCTTAGAAATTTCTGAAATTGGAACCAATTACAAAAATAAACTCTCCAGCGAAGAACACTCAACAGAACAGCATGTTAATCAGGTCACTGTTAATAGCCTACTTGTACCTTGCTTGGGATAGAAAACTTGGTCTGCTCAGCCTTGCCAGGAGTGTGAATAGCAGTAAGAGGAGGAGGCCAGGAATGGGTCATCTCCTACGAAAGAAAAAAAAAGTTTTTGAAAACAAATTCATGTAAGTAAAAAAGAAAAGAAAGAGAGAGAAAGTGATCACATACTCTCCACAGAGCTTGGGGTGATGCCCCTGCTTAGGAAGTATCACCATCTATCCTTACATGGTAGATAAACATCTTAACTACCCAGTACGCAACACTTCCTGGGAAAAAGGGTGACAATAGGTTCTATTCATGAAAATTTCAACTATATGTGCTTTTACCAGGTGGCAGCTGCCTCCTCTTCCACRGTCAGTCTGTCGAGCTATATGTGGATGAAGCCATTATAAGAGTTTTACAGTGGGGTTTTATCTGCAAAGTCCAAGCAAGAAGTGGATCCTTCCTGGACTGCATAGGCACCCTTTATGGAYTGCATCTCCATAGTGGCAGAACAAGCCAGAGTCAGGTCTGAAAAGCTGGGGTAGGCTTGGAGAATGAGTGCCTGGTGTAGACGAGGGAGTGAGGGTGTCCTACGGGCCAAAGTGTTTTCTCATAGCACTGGCCCTCAGCACTTACTGTGGCACTCAACATCAAGTATCAGAGCACTCTGCAAGTGTGAGGAAGTGTTACCAATCCCATTTTATGATAAGGGACTGAGAGATCAGGTGACTGCCCGAGGTTACACAGAAAGCCTGCAGTTGGGTTGGAAACCTAACCTTCTTGTGAAGACCTGCACTACTGGACCATCTAAGCACCAGGCTCATTCTCTGTATCAATGTGATGAAGCATCATTTAAACCCCCGTTCCAATTGTCTTCGAAGAAACTACCCGCCTGCCCACGGCTATGGAATACAAAAAGAAGAGAAAGTTCACACCATGCCTGCTCTTACTGAGGGCCAGAACKGGGGCTTCTGTGGGAGCAAGCTGGGATGAGTTTCAAAAGAGGGGAAAAGATCGCTAAAATAGAGAAACAGCAGAAGTGTTGTTTTAGGCAAAGCTTACAAATACCCTTGTAATGAGTGTATTTTATGGTAGATGCTGCTGCATTCTCTCTTATCTTTGTTTTTAATTTAATAAATATTCAGACAGGCAGTAATACTTGTCTCTGGCAATCTTTGTCTTGGTTGTTTTTCTTTGCTTACAAAGCTCGGAGAAGACTTTTTTATGGGACAGGGGAGACAAAGAAAGAGAGAGTCTGATCTGGAAAGGTTTGCATGCAATGGCCTGATACTGACAGCATCAAAATGAAYGTCCTAGCAGCAGCTTCATGCTCCTCAAAGCCCAGGGCCAGCCGTGACAAAGCTTATGAGTACACAGGTTTCCGCAGGTGCCCTGACAACCACTGCTAACATTGCACAAGTGAAAATATACCATCACATAATTAATGTGATTAAATACCACATAAAATACGGTTCTTGCTGAAAAGGTAGTGTGGTGGGAGCATCTGGACTAAGACATGGCTTGGGTGGCTACAGCTGCCTGCTAATATGTATTTCTTTGAAGATCCAGTCAGCAAGCCTCTGCCTGAGCTAACAGGCCACACAGCCACAGCTCCTGCGGCGGGGGGTGAGCTTCGCCGGTTGCTTGAGCCATGGAGAGGGGAGGACACAAGTCTCCACACTCCTGTAACAGCGTCAGGTCTTGGCCCGTGGAGCTCAGACCTGTCCTCACYGCCCAAGCCCCCAAAAAGAGGAGGGAAGAGGCGGCTGTGAGCAGCCTGTCCTTCCCAGAAGGCGAGGTGGTGGCAGCAGCCCAGGCGCTGACACGATGAGGACATCACGCTGCACTGGCTGTCGGACTGCAGYGCAGAGGAAAGGGGAAAAGATCTAGTCAACTTTTCTGTGAGATAATATAACCCAAATCCTGTATGCCTGTGCCAGCTCCTATGTTACAGAGGCTGTTTTGTGGCAAATCTTTTCAGAGCAAAATGGTGAAACAGAGATTATATCATGTAATTAAAAGAAGGACACACAGACAGCCTGACTGAAGGCTGCACCAAACTATACACCAGCACTGCCATTAGAGGCTTAACCTCAGCCTCTCCCTGCCCAAGCAGAAAAGGCTGGACAGAGTCCCCAGGATTCATGGGAAGGGGATGCCAGCAAACATTGCTGAAAATTCACTGTCTAAATGCACCCAGTGTCCTTGAGTACCAACTCAGCAGGCTGAATTGCAAGAAAACCTCCTCATCTCCTTGTTAGGGGACACCCACACATAAAACTCCTGGAAAAAGGAAGAATGAGTGTGCTTTTATTTGAGGAAATTCAATTACAATGTAAGCAATCCTGATTCCACTGAGGTCAATGGCAAAAGTCAGCTTGAATGAAGCTGGGACTGACCCATTCAGGTAGATAGAAGCATCTTTCTGAGCATCGAGGTGCACGACAAAGGTATAAGCTAGGTATGACAGAAGCATCTTTTCACTTCAGTCATTGCTGAAAGACATAGTAGTGAATAGAAGTTCCAGAGAGGAYCACACATGCCAAACAACCTCAACCCCACACCCCGTAGGGACACGATTGCCTCCTTAACTCCCCTCCATGCTGTCCCTGAAAAACATGCTCATTGCTTTGGAGAATTGGGGCCTGAGGAGAAATGTTTAACCATCTGCAGGACTCTGCTGTTCTTTGCARTGCCCTGATTTTTTTGGCAGTCCCTCATTATTAAGTACTTGATAAGCTCCATTCTGTTTCATTTATGAAATCTGATATATCTACCTTCTAATAAATTATGACTGTAAAGAATCACTTACTTGAAGTGTGAGTGTTGTATGTGCATCTGTTAAGGTATACATGTAAACATCTCAGGTTATAAATATCTGGGAAAGAAGGAAGGGAATCACATTCCTTTTTTCTAGGAAAAGTTTAAAGTTTTATCAATCCAAATTTGGAAGTATTTAGAAATTCCTGGAAGTAACGATAACAAAACTGAGCATATGAAATRTTTTAAAGAGGAATTTAATGGAAACAAAGTAAGCCCACAAAATCGAGTTAGGATTTATTTTCACGTGGCTTGGACTTAAAATAATTCCAAAATCATGTTAACTGTAGGAGTGGGAAGATGACTGCTATGGAAGTATGCATTTTTTATAGACCTGAAGATTAAATGAGAAMGTAAACCTGCACAGTTTGTTGGCTTAAAAGTCACTGTGGTCCTCTGATGTAGTTACATCAAGCATCCTCCTTTCTGAAAATTATTTAAACATTGTTTTAATTGAATACATGTGTTTTATTTATTAGGGCTAGGCACGCTTGTCTCTTCAGCTGCGGCTGCTTTTTTTAGCTGTAAAAGCCCTCAGGTAAGTAACTAAGAAGTACACATGCAGAAGAGGTCTAACAAATCACCAAAAATATAACTTGTGCGAGTATACTGTTCAAGGGCTGCATAGGTTCAAGGCCAAATCAGGATTTAAGTGAAAGGAGAGGACTGAGGAAGGATTTAAGCTTGAATATTTCCAAGGAACAGATCAGAATGAGAGAATTGAGCACAGGAGATATGGGGCAGATGGTAAAATAGCTTTACAAAACCAGTCTCTAAAATTAATTGCCTCCTTCAAGATTTATTTCCTTTCTCCATATTTCATTTTTCCATCATTTCCTTCTCGCTCAAAGTGTGTGCAGTGTTTTTAAATACAGATAAAAGCATTGAGCCAAGCTCTAAGAGGTCATTATGAAAAAAATCAGCTAGCCCATGTGCTCTATGTCTCTACTGAGGCAGCTTCCCTTCCTCCAGTGCACATTAAACTGCTTAGCCTGATCTAATTTGAAGTCTCCCAAGACACAGGGCTCACGCTGCTTCCCTTGGGAGAATTGAGGGGAGACAAGAGAACAGTCTTCAATTACAGAAAGGGCTGTTGCAAAAGGAGAGAATAATCTGTTCTCCAGTTTTATGGTGGATATGAACTTAAACTGCAGCCAGAGATATTCCAGTAAGATGTAAGAAAAGGCTTTCTAATAGTAAGGACTGTGCCAGCACTGAAATAGATTGCTTGGGGAACTACACAGGCTCTGTCTTTGGAGGAAGACCTTTAAGACAAGATGAACACACACTAGTCAGGAAAGGCTCAGGCAGAATGATTTCTGTGCTAGGACAGGGAGGTACAGAAGATGATGCGATCTCTCAGACCCTTTCTTGCTCATTTTCCTTTTCCATAGTGTGACAAATCTTCGTTGGCCAAATGCTGCCCTTACTGCGACTTGTGGATGACAGATCCACAAAGCCATAGAAGAAGAAAGCAGCAATCCTGGTCTTTTTCTCCTCCTGCTCTGGCATTAGAGTCTATAAAGACTTAGGCACAGTTGCAGCACTGACAGTTTGCCTGTGTTGTGAGAGAAGGCCCGAGGAGCTGGGGGGAGGAAGAGTCATGCTGGACAGTTTTCTAACAATAAATGCAATCTGAGGGCATGGCTGCTATAAAGAGGTACCTTACCTCTTGTAATCTTCATGTCTACTCTYGGTCCTTTTGACTTTTAGCTAAATCTTTTGCCTTAAACTTTCTCCAAATTCTTGGTTACACCGTATGTTAAAGTTGAATTCAGGAAAAAATTAATACAGGATGAATAAATATTTTAAGTTTGTTACAAACTTGATGCTACAGCTTGTGCTAAGCAACCCATTGCCTTGATGGAATAAAGATAACCAACTGATTCACCATTTATTAAAGCCTCTATTAATGATTTATTAACCTTTTATTAACTATTTATCAGTGCAACCTTAGTATAAAATGTGTCTTGTTTCACAGCATCTTTCTGTTTTCTGCATTAACACAGACCTGATCAAACTCTCCCTGCTAGGAAGCCAGTAACGCATGAGGGGCAGCCACATTTTATATATGTGATGTATACTGAATTAAAAAACATCCYAGTCATTTCATCTATATGAAAAAGGCTAAAGCAAAATATATATGTACTTACATATGTGTATAAGCAAATGACGCTACAGCCTAAAGGAACACAAAGGAAATAAAGCTAAGAGATGTTTTTCATATGTATTTCTCATGTAGGAATGGAGAATTTGCATTAGCGCTTGGGAATATCCTGACTGGTAATCTGGCCTGCTTTATCCTGGGCCAAAGGCTTCCTGAAGGAGCGATCTAAGACACTTGCAAGGAGATGATAGATAAGTTCATGGATATGTATTTCATTATTATGTTTCAGTATTTAAATTTTTTTCTCAGCACCAAGAGGGTACCATATCTTTTTCCCTGTAGGGAAGAAAAAAAAAATTATAAAAATGATGTCAGTGATGGTCTGACGGCATCAAAGAGAAAGTCAGGTTTCCTGGTTTAAGGCAGAAAACTTTATATTCATGCAGGCATTTCAGCAAATTTATTATCAGTGACATGTCCAGTATATATTTTTGGAGACACGATGTGGCGGCATTTGCAAAAATGCTTTTGTTATCCTAAAATTTATCTTGTTACTGTACCCAGAACTACTAGAAAGCTATTTGAAAATACAGTGCACACCAATCCACGTTCCTTGTTCAAAAGCTAGAGTTTATTCTACAAAAAGCAACAATTTCCCTGACCATAATCTAAAAACATAGCATCTACCTTGTGGGTTTTCTCCATGGCTACAAATAAATTCCCTTTACTCAACTGGGGAATGGGATGCGTTCCACATACTGAGTGGCTTGCTGTTCCTTTCCAGAAATACGGAGGGAAAGGACAGACAAAAATGATATTCAGTGAAAATGAATATAGAAATTGTTTTAAAAGCTAACAGGGATTGACTATAAACATTACAGCATATGTTTTCCTTTCCTATTTTGCTAACATTTGGGAACAAGTTACAGAAAGAAAGTGATAGTAATAYGAACATTTTCTATTGAGCTTCCAGATACTCTTTGCCTCCCCTATAGCTCACACTTTTCAATATATTTTCCACATACTGTAGCTTTTATAACTAAAAACACTCATATTCTTTGCTTAGAGCATTTAGAAGGCAATAAAAAATAGCAAATCATGATTGATGTACTTATTGCTCTAATCAATCTTGTGCATGTGAAGAAAAACAATGTTCCATTACGGTGAGAAGATATCTCAGCTCAGGAGACTGTTTTAGGGAGAAAATAATGAAGCTACATCACTTCCATCAACCCACCACTGAATTTCCAATTTAGTAAGTCTGACACAACCCTAAAAGTAACCACAGTCTAAATGATAGTGTTTCTACACTGTCAAATGACTTTACTCCCTGCTGGGTCCTGGGCACCTAATGGTCCATGCTGTGTATACACTAGCTCTTCCCAGGCTTCCCTCTGAAATAGGTCAGAGAGTTCCCTCCAAGATGGCTCAGGATGATTCTCTTTGGGGCCTGCCTCAGGAAGTTATAATTATATATATATATATATAATATATATAATAGAACATTCTGAATTTGGTTCATGCTGCCCAGGACAGTCCTTCAACACTATCCCAAGCAGATTTTCTGCCCTCAGGCASCTTCTCACACCCTCCTGGCATTTTCAGGAACACGCTACACAACATCCTGGCRTCCTAGTATAAAAATCACAGTCCTAAAAGTTAATGGCATGCCTATATATATCCAGGTGTTTGCAGCCATGTGTACTAAACCCGTCTCCAGAAAGCCAAGCACCTTTACTCTCTCACTCTCAGTAACTATACTAATGATGTTGTTGCCCAACACATAGTCCCCAAGTTTTGCTGTGGACAGTAAGGCCAATGTAATACCTCCTGTTCTCAGCAGTTTCTCATCCCCACTGAGATGCAGAGCCATATCCCATTGATTTTATTCATTCAAAATGATACTTGCTTGTTACCATCTCCAGGGACTGCACATCTAATTTTCATGATGGCCCCAAGAGATAGGAAGTATGCATTGAACTGTTAAATACAACATAACATTCTGGCAGTGTAACAGTATAGTATAAACAAAGGCACAATAAGTAATAAAAAGCTAATTCTTTAAAAAGTTACTAATACCAACATATAATTTCATCTCTTCAATTTAAAAAACATTGGCAATGTTTCTCCAAGTAAATAAGCAACTATGTTTTGAAACTATTCACTGCTGGCACTTGTTTAAGGGAATCTGGTAATTTGTTCCATCCATCCTGAGCTTCAAAAGCAAAAAAGCATGTCTTGAATCGCCTATTTTCTTCTCTAAAACTTAGGGTTCACACCAAGAAGAGAGCAGAACTATAATTTACAGTTACAAAACAAGATTGTACCTACCCTGAGGCACTCCACTGTGCACATTTATACAATACATTACACCATCTCCTTTACATTGCCAGATGCAATCAGTTCATGCTTTTTTCACACAAAGTACCACGAGTTATATAGTCACATGACAAGACCATATCCATATAATTTATTATAAAACACATTTAATTTCTGGAGCTTTTATGCTAATGTAGTGAAAAAATAACATCTCCAAATTCACTATCAGGCAAAGCTAAATCACTAAGCTACAAARCATCCCATTCTGTAGAATTAGCACAGAAATGTTTTAAGCTCTACACTGTGCACTAGACTCATTTAGCCAGTTTATAACCAACATCCTGACAACATTAAGAAGCTGAGTCTAAAAATCTCCAAGGATTTGGAAGCACCAACTTGTGCCAGAAGACACTAGCTTTGATCTTAAAACAGGAGCATCAATTGTCTGAAATAGCATAAAGGGGGAAATTAATAAACCAGGCTAGGCAACTCATTTGAGTTTAAAGCCAAATTCTTTTGCATAAGCCATGATTTGATTTCATTAAAATTGGACTTGAAGTTGTTACTCATCAAGTACAAAGAAATGAAGCTACCACACACTGCTGTACAATACACATTGAAATCCTGTATAAAAGCTGCTTTTTGCCTCCAAAACCAAGTTTCTGCCAGATCTCTCTTATTCTGCTTACCACACAAGAAGTATTGCAACATGGGTTTTTCCTGAGTAAGTGTGCCAGGGCAGCATTTCTTTTCAATGTCGAGTGCTTCCCTTTTACATAGGTCTCATCAACACCTCAACTGGAATGGTATTAAAACAGTAATCTAAGGCTCATGTGCAGATGGACACCCAGAAAAGCTCAAGCTTGCTCTTACAGAAGCTATCCTTGTTCACCAGTTCCTTTTCTTCATCAGCTGTTGTTCTCCCTATCAGCCCACCATATGTCTCAGACTTGCTTCTCTCCTACTAAGTGAAAAATGCAGTCTCCCCAACAGCACACTATTATCTTCCCAGTGCCTAAGTCTGAGATCACAAATTTTTTAGGGGAAAGACTGTCTCATTTTTTGCCTTATGCAATGTCCAGGACAGTGGTGGAACATCACAGTGAATATTGACTGGACATAGCCAGCTTGAATAACACTCAGCAAGCCCTGGATGACCAGAAAACTCCTGCAACTGAAGCCTAATCATTGGATCATCTAATTTGGGACTGGTGTGTTTGCCAAAGATCAACCTATGGTTCTGGCCCTGTAACAGAGAGGCAGAGTCCATGCCATCACTCAGACTTAACCATTTATCTCTCTTCTTTTCCTGGAAGACCTAAGCAGCCCACCATGTGACTTGGCATTCATAATATTAATTTTAGCCTTTGGAAAAGAACAAATATTTCAGTCTGGATTTCCTTTTCCTTACTTGTGCCATGAAGCAGGTCTGGTCCTGCCTACTGCTGCGTCCTGTACCTCATGCCAGTATTATCCTTTGATTCTCTCCTGGTTTTTAAACCAATGGGTGTAAAAAAAAAAAAAAAAGGATGTGTGCTGCAGAAAATGTTGTGTAACAAATGCAGCAAATGCTTTTTTTGGCATGTCAGCCTTACCCAAATAAACCAGCTTAAAGAGTAAAGAAAACCAAAGCCAAAGCAAGCTGAGGTCTTTTTTTGATCTCCCTTAGGGTATGGAGGGGTTCCACAGTATTTCTGGTAGATAGATTCCCAGCCACATGTATGCATTTGATTCCTCATCTCCCAGCTCGTTCTTACAAAGCTAGTGAGTCTGAAGATGGAAACATTACACACTTAGAATGGTTGCAAAGATGTGTGACAGCTGAGGGTGCTTGGTCTCACACAGAGTAGTACTAATGTTTCAGATCAGCACGTTCAGACCACACATCAGGTGTATATATTCTGTGATTAGGTTTTCCATAACCTTCTGACAACAAATGACATTGAAACAAACCAACTCATAATAGCAGGGCTAAAAGCAGCCAAAGCCTTAGCCACCCTTCACCCAAACATTACACATTGTTCTTTTTCCCCAGGAAAACCAATGAATAAGGTGCAAAAGCCACAGCACTAAAAAGCAGGAAGCTTCGTGCTCCAGCACTTGGAAATGATGCATCTACATTACTAGATGATGACATGTATTGTCTTTGTTGCCTCTAGCTGGTCAAAAAGGAATAGCAAACTGCTCATGAGCAATAGTTTATCAGGGGTCATATGGTCAATTTGGATCACAGCTGGAGCAAGCCCAAGAAAAGACCACCCCGTAGAAGCATGGTTGCTAGTTAGCTCTAAGCAGTTAGTGCTGTTCGTAACTCCAGCAAGTGTCAAGCAATGACAATTACCAGTTATCATACAAAGTGGAACAGGAATAAACCTGCCAAAGAGTTTTTTTTGGTTTTTTTGTTTTTTGTTTTTTTTTTTTTACAGTATAGCATGTAATTTATTATCATGTTTGAGCAATTACCAAAAGGAGCTGTTGATCTCACTTTGCCAGAGAGATACAAAGGCTAGACACAGTAACACGGCATTCTTTTGAAGGATAACTTATGTTATAAGTGAAAGACACTATAAAATGACAACTCTGCTGCAAAAGGAGACAGAATGATACATTTAGCGAAATTCCCAGTCTAAGTCTTTTCAAAAAACACAAGCCGTTAGTGTAACATTCCTAAGGGTTGCTGCATCCTTTCAAACATGATAGCTTTCTTGTAGTTTACACTTATCGTATTAAGAAAAATGGTAATGAGGAGATCATGACAACTTCTTTTAAAAGTAACAATGACTCAATTGCCAAGGAAAAAAAGAAGAGTGATAACTGTTTTCATGGAAAAAAACCTTCAGTGAACACTTCACTCTTGAAGCTGTGTTCTCTTGTTTTTTTTGTTTTTTTTTTTCTCTGAACTCAGGAACAACAAGGGACTGCTCTTCAAAAAAATCTGAGCACTAGTTTGTATTTGTCTAGTACAACACTCCTTTTTCAGTTAAACTAGCAGCTCAGACCTCTTACTGAATAATTAGGGACTCCAGAGGTTAGAAATGATTTTTTAAAAAAATGAATAAATAGGAAAAGATTAATTGGCTTGATTTAAAAAAATTATCACTACTGGGAATGTTCTGCTACAAACAAAAAATGATTTTTTTTCCTGAGGTTGAGAAGAATATTTTTAAGCGTTGTTGTACCTTGGGGTGTGTGATGCAAACAACATATACTTTAATAGGCAATACTCATGTGGCAAGGAAATTCATGGACTACAAAGCCTTAAGGGGGCTTTGTAACACTCAGTGCTTGTATAATAAATTCCACCAAGAGTTCTCAAGGCAATCCTCACGGGAGATCAATACCCTCATTTTCCAACGTGGCTCCAGAGAGGTGAAATTCTGTCCATGACTTAAATCACCCACTAGGCCAACAGCAGATACAATGAACACTACTTTGGCCTTTTTTTCCCATTAGCAACCCATGCAAGCCTCCCTAGTCAGTCTATGTCCATATTGTCCTTGTTTTGCCCTGTGAAGGCCTTGATGGCATTAATTATTTTGATCTCCCTAGGAGGAAAAAAACAGAGTATTTACTTAGATATTGCACAGACCTTTTGGAACGGAGCAAAACTTTACAGAGGAGTTGTAAATTACAGAAAACAGAGGTTTTGAGTGAGACCCACAGTGGTGCCCTAGCCCTACGAGCATGGGTAGGCACTACGATAACATTTGCAGGAGACAGAATACACAGCACATGCAGAACACTGAACAAACATAAATCTGGGCACTTAGGTCTGAACTCTAGATTCAAGTGTGCAATCAGTTTTTATCTCTTGCCACTGAACAATGTTCAACAAAAACCTTAACATCTTGAACTAATAAAACCATCTTCCCTTCTAATGCTACAGCTTGACATTTTCTTCAGCTGACTTCTGCAAAGCTGGGTGCCTGGATGACTGCTTTTAAATCACAAAGAAGTGTGAGAAATTCCTTGGCCAGAAAAAAAAAA
>NW_028186756.1:6010462-6107543 GCF_003343005.1 Rhea americana
CTGGACAGATTCACCAACTATCCAAAGAAATTGCTATGCAGCTGACATAAATCAATGTGGCAGGATCTACAGGCTAATTAAACAAATGTGACAATTTTAATGTGACAATTTGAAAATGCTCAGAAGTGTCTCCCATCTACAGWGTGTGCATTCTTCTCAAATGCATATTAAAACTGTATTAAGAAATTGAAAGGAACTTACATATTCAATAAAAAAACATAATTATAAGCGCAATTCGAAATATATGGCTAAAATAGATTAGAAGTTCATAAGGTTTCTCAGAACATTAAATTCAATGGCACACTTTCTTTAAAGAAATGTTAGAAATCTATAGAAATGGATAAGCCACAGTATGCAGCATATTTTTAAATATTTGATTGAGTCTTGCTTTTGCACAATTATAACACCAATAATTCCAGCTGAGGACCTCGGTGCATTTTGCTAGCAACTAATTTAACTCTGCAGTGCAATGGTAATATGGGTAGGTTCTGTTTTCCCATTCCAGAGATGGAGACACTGTGGAGTGAAGGAGCATCTCAAGGTTATATAGGAAGTTTAAAGATAGGATGTTTTATCGGAGCCTATATATTCAAACGTTTTTTGAGAGGATATTCAAAGAGATGGAAAGACAGATAATGTTTAACTGGCAGGAGTGAAGTGGTGTATCCTGGAGACTTTGCCAGCTGAAACAATCTTAATGGGTAAGCAGAAGGAAGACACCTTCAGGAAGGGCTCTAATGACTATGCTATACAAAAGTGTTAAAGCTTAACACTTAAGTGTTAAATCTTAACAGCAAAAAGCAAAGATATGAGATGCTCCCACCAGAAAGACGGTTTTCTAGAACAGTTTTAAGATTGGTGACACCTTCAAGACTGTGTTCTCATGTTAGACTACTTTAACCACCCACATGGAGGCTGGAAAGGCCAATATTAGCATGTCACCTTCCTCTGAACCTGCTCATCCAGGTGGTCTCTTGGGAGGAAATACTTCTTGGCTGGTATCTCAGCTGGTGTCTATGTATTAGCTTAAGAAGAAGAGATCAGGAGTGACTTCAGTTAAATTCAGATTGCAATATATAAAGAAATGRAAGCAAATATTCTAGATCTTTGTTATAACAGAGTATTTTCATCCATTTTCTCTAAGATCAACAATGAGATTCAAAGCTCTAACTCCAGGTCTGTTGCTGATATCTTCTTCCTTCTCCTTTCTTGCTTTCTTCACTATCCTTCTTAGAGTACAAGGGCAGTGAAGCATCCAAGACTGCAATATCTTGAGTATAGTTTTACAGCAGTGAAACTGAGTTTCTCTCAAGTATGAGGTCCCCCTTTGGTCTTTTTCTTCACTTCTCTAGTTCAAGGTCTTTCCTTATATGTATATTTTTCAGCCATCTGTCAAAGTTTTTTTAGATTTTGTCTATCATGCCCAGCTGCAACCTCTGAGGAGGATGTCAAAGATGAGAGCTCCTGAAACGCTTCCTGATTTAGTTTCATGCTCCAGTCCTGCCTTCCCCTGAACACAGCAAGTCTCTCAAGCCTAATCCCGTCTCGGTTTCTCTTGGCTAACCACACCTGGCCAACTTCATGGGTTAGCTCCCTCAGCCWCGTTGACTTTTGGGGAGGCTTCCCACAGGAATCACATCTTAGGCAGGAGCTTAGTGCTTTAAACCCCAAATACTTGTCCTCCAAGTTGAAAAACAYGGAGTCCTTCCCTTCTGTCTGAAACAGAGCTCATAGAAGAGACTATAGGTTTTGTCATTTCAGACCAGATTTGTTTCTAAAGCATGCACTCATTTCAGAAAGCCTAATTCTATTTTAATATGTTTTCAATGTCTTCATTCTGTGCCTAAAGCAATTTATTATGTAAAGTACACATTATTAATCTACTTAAATGAAAGGTAACATTGCTAGCAGTTTAAACACTCAATACCCATATTTAACAGTGTTTCATTTTGACAGGACAAGATGAAATAATAGAAATGATTAATCTGAGACCAGAGGAATATTCTACTACTTATATTTCAAAATATGTCGACCTTTTTTTGCCTAACATTTTGGCAGTGAGATACAGAACTGGAGCACACCAGCTTCAGGTGGCTCTTCTGCTTGACAGCACTGGATGTGTTGTCAGTAGTTGCTGTTACCAGTCATCTTGGATTYGGGAGCAATACCTCAGGGCAGGCATAAGGCAGGTTCAGAAGTTCCTCATCATGTTTTTACACAACATCAATTCATACAGCCCACAAGGCCCTTGAGGGAGGACATCTGGTACATCTAGAGCCAAAGACTGTAACGATGCAGAAGTGCTTAGAATTTGTCATTGAGTTCAGCAGTTTGGTCCATTTCTGTCCAGGGAAGTATACAAAAGATCAAAGTTCATCTGAAACATGCCGTTCCTCAGGTCTGTTTTCTCTCTCACTTTCACTTAAAGATAAGGGAGCTATTCCTTATTTACAATGACGAAAAGGGACAGGAAATCACATCCCGCGAGTCTGCAAATCTGGAGTAGCAGTCTTATGGCTACGCAGTTTTACRATACTCTTCAGATTTCCATTCAACTACAAAACTTCATCAACTGTTTTTTCCATTTTTTTTTCCTCTTTCACTCCCAGTGAACTGGATAGGAACTAGGAAGGTCAGGAGTATTTGAAAAAGAAGTACATGAAGTCTGCAATGTGTTGCAGACCATATTAGACTGTTTTTGAGGTGACCGTAGGTAAGGAAGAGAAACTGAAAGTTCATGTTTTTGTGAAAAAGAGATGCTGAAGAGCTTGGAAAGCAGAAGAGTATTAACACATTTTCACTTAGTAGAGAGAGGTGGGAGTCCTTTCATTCTCTTCAGGAGCAGTAATGTGTGTCCAAATTCTAGTGATGAYGTCAGTCCACTTTACAGTAATTTTAGTAGTAATACTAAATCTGGCAGTGATAGCAGAATTATATAATACTACTGAAATCGGCAACATTTCAAATTGGCACTACAGAAACATATGTTAAAATTTTATGTTTAGGGAGATAAGAAAACAGAACTGAATAGTGAGTTGGAAATAGGTGCACTGCAATCTCCTCCTCCCTTTTCCTGAACACCTTTTGTAATCTTTTTTTTTTTTTATTGTTGCAGTGTCGACAAGCTGCAAYAGACCCATATAATAATCAGATTTTACATTTCAAAGTTTTTCACCAAATAATTTGTTTAATATTGTTACAAAAATAAAACTTTTTTTTTGACAAATGTATCAACAAGCTGGAATCTGACCTTGCTTGTCTATTCTCACAGAGGTCTAATCTTTTACCGCCTTACATCTTGAAGAGGCATTTATCGCTGTAACAGGCACGTGCAAAACACCACCTTTCAAACACTGAGACACTGTACACTCACACACATTCGTCAGACCAGACAGCCAACCTTTTCTCCCCATCACCTCCCCAACGGCATGAAGCCTGTCTTGCATTGATCTGGCAGCACAAAGCAGATTTATGGTATATATCTACAACACAAATATACTCCTTGCATACCTAACCTGTGTCGTGCAAGCAGCACAACTGTGGGCCATGAAATCAATTGAAGAAGACAGTACTTGAGCACTGACTCATGGCCACTTCCTACTCCAACAAAGTTAGCTTTGGGGTTTCTGCTTATGTACCTTCAGGTTAGTACCAACAGCCTTGGGATAACACTCCCCAYGTCTGGCAGAGCACTGGCTCACAGCTGGGTCCCTCATGTTACCATCATAAAATGAGACTCTGTACTGCGGGTCTGGGACACCCAAAGCTGTCTTCTCCAACTCCCAAAGAGCCTTTTGCTCTTCAGAGCCTATGCCAGGCCGTGCTCAAATGACTCTAACTATAGGTCCAAACATGTCTGTGTGTACATGCTGGACAACACAAAAAATGCTGGGAAAAGGCTTCTTTTAACCTTCCTGAAATTGCTACCGAATGCTTCTGGTAGCCCTAACGTGAGAGTTGAACTGATCGCCTACCAAACCAGATGAGACCTGCTCTTGAAAAACTACAAGGCATTTTCATATTTCTTGAGTGAAACTACACCTAGAGAGTCCACAGAGTAAAGGACTAGTTGCTGCTCTCATGTATACCCAAAGCTATGCAGGGACAACTCCTTTTTATTTAGTAGCAACAACAGCAACATAAGTGGAGCTGCTGCCAACTTATACCAGTGTGGAAGGAAGAAGAATTCAATGAACTCAGATGAGATCAGGGGTCAGTGGAATTACCCTTGATTTATTCTGATGTGAGAGCAGAAATTCGTTCTGCCTCCATTGAGAAAATGCTGATAAAGAGACGAAAATGCTTGGATATTGCTAAGAAATTAATTGTTCTTCTCCATCCAGATCTTCATGTGCATAAGCAAGGTCTAAGGAAAACACCTATGGTTGTAACGCATTGCCTATTTCAAGGCAGGCTATTACCTGTTCACTGCATGCTTGCTTCCAAAGGCTGCACACCAGACAACGGACAAAGGCCACCGATACACATTTACACATGGGTTAACTTTTCAATCCACGTTTTCATTTCAATAGAAATAATAAATCACCTTATCCAGGAGAAAGAAGCAGCTTGACACAAAACATGCAGTGCTGGGCTATTTTTATAGCACACCTAAGACATATAGGGATTCATTTATTTACTCAGCTATTTAAAAGTGGCTACTCTTACTCATTCTCTGGACAGCTAAATGCCAGGTTGCTAAGTTACTGTTACTTGACATCATCTCCTCCCCAACGTGTTCCCACATTTGACAGGTTCACATGATTTACTAGGCCAGTCAGCTCGTTATTCACTTCTCCAGTGACGTCTGGATAATCATTTTAAATTCACATCATGTCCTCCCCAGCAAACCCCCAGATTCCACATGAAAATATTTAAACTGCTTGTCAGCTACTACGTGCATTTGTAACCACACTGGACAGTGTACCTGTATTTTTCAAATTACAATTATTATAATTAGATTTAGCATCGTTCTTCAATGCTGGTTTGTATTTTAGAAGAGAAAACAATTACTTAGGGGCAAATAATGGGCTATATCTGTTACAGTCTAATTTTGCTCTGCRAACAGCTCACCTCAGCTATGGATGATACATATTAAATCCATTAGTGCTATCAATTGTCATGAGGAAGGCAATACTACACATAATTTACCCAGTCAAGGGCATTTTCACCTGCTGATCAATTTACATATTCTCCAATGTCATTAGATAAGAGCTAATCATCAGAAGAACAGAAGACCATACAAATTATAGACTTCGCTCATTTAACTCCAGTCATATTTATACTAATCACAAACTAAATTATATTTAGGATTTGTTTTGCTTCCAGACTAGAAAGCTTTTAATTAATATCACAGCTGTCCGTATAATATCAGAAGTCCACTTAGTTATTTGATGTTTTACTACAGCAAATATACACCTACAGGAATTCTTTTGTTCCTCTGAACAGGGACAGATTTTTAGATAGAAGTGTCTACYCAGCCTTTTGGCAACACAGACCCCAGAGCTTTATGTATTCGGACTGGAATCTGGCACCGGCAGGATTACATCTACCCAATTAGTTGAACACTTGACCCAAAGTTTCAACTTAACCTCAAGAAAAGTTATTTAAGTGAAGCTTCTCACCCTATTTAACATTGTATGCTTATCATTTGTTTACCTAGAGGCGGTTGTTTTCTGGGGTAATCAAAATGACTGTCTTCAACAGAATCGCCTGAGACCCCTGCAGAGCCTGGAAGATTTTCCAAGAGAGAAAACCAAAACCAATGATAAGGGAGATCCCTTCCACGCTCTCTATAAGCAGAAAAAGGATCGCTGCTAGCTCACRCTCACTGGGTCATACCTACTCCCACCAATACTTGGTCCAGCACATCGGCTTCAAATAATATGCAGTGACAGCAAGGCACACTGATAGAAAGCACTGAAATAAGTGGAACAAGTATCAGCTTCAGAATATTGGTTTAAAATGTCAGCACTTCCTCCCCATCTGCAGTTTGTATCATAACATTTCAATGAATTCATTTTTCAATGGCTGCACATACCAAGTGACAACTTAATTTAAATCCATATTAATAAAATGTGAATCACACACACACACGCACACACTCTGTTGACTGCCTGTCTTCCATTGTATCCACACTTTCAAAGCTATTATGTTGGCTGTAAGTCACATATTGGAACAGAAGAAAGCATACTAAGCATCAGTGTTTTCACCTCCATCTTTTGATTTGGGATTAGTAACTCCTCATAAAYGCAAATCCCCTATACTACTTTTACAGCTTGGCCTTAGCTGTAAAACACAGATTTTATCATTTTATTTACTTTTAATAACCTCCTCAGCCATCCTGGTTAAAAACGCAAAATCAAGAGGAGACTGGTCTGCCATTAACCTTTGGTTGTAGTATTATGAACAGCTCTTGAGGCATTTACACAAGATGACATAAGGCAGCAAATGTTTCAGGAAATCTGAAGGACCGTGAAATTTTGTCTCTGAAGACTCAGAGGTCTGAACAGGCTCAGGACCTTGCCCCCTCCTGGGCTGCAAAGTTTTGACCAAAAACTTTTTTTTTTTTTTTTAAGAAAGAAAATTGAGACAGAGATTAAGAATCACAAACCTCTACATTTACAAAACCATTAATCAAGTTCAGCTTGAAAAAAGAGCTCTGTAAAATCAGAGGTCACAGATCTTAGCTTAGGTCCCTCTTACTGGTGAAGTCCAGTGAAAAACGAACTGCAAGAGTTACTGTGTCTTTCTGAGGGGTGAAACTGAATTAAGTCACTTAATTTACTGACTTAAAAAAAAAAAAGAAACTTAAAAAGCATGAGATGCCCTCAAGGGCAGCCCAGGAGCAGGCAGACGGCACGCCAGCCTCCTGCCGCTGGTCCCGCAGCACCGGAGGCCTGCACCTCTTGCCCACAAATTGCCAATTCTTACAAACTTTTTGCGAAGCAGCTGCAATGATACATGTGGGCGCAACAGTGTCACTTTGGATTTAACGCTGYCTCTGTAAGTGCACAATATAGCCAGATGTCCTGGGCCAGACTCTGTGTTTTCTGTTACAATTCCTGTTGTGCAAGACAGATTCAGGCAGTAGTGAGCAAAACATGCTCCATTTACTTCCAGCTCAAACAGTTGGGCAAAACGCACTCTGTTACACCCCCATCTATCTCCCTCTGCRACCCAAGTGCCTTGCGATCCTTCTTGTGTTCATCTCTGCAACATCCCTGACAAGTATGAGAACGTTAACACGCAGTTTTTATGTCAAGAAGCTGTCATGAGACAGCTAAGCCCACACCCTACTACATGGCCCCCAACAGCCTGAAAGTGGCTGTCCAAGCTGGGAACCTGCTCTGGGTCCTCAAAGCACATGGCACTGCTTGAAGCCACGGGTCATCCCTTTCACCTGGAGCCACCGTCAGCCTGAATCTCCCCCCAGGACTCCCACAGGTGCCTGGGAGATGGATTTTGACCGCTGCTGGGCATCACGGTCTCTCACCTATCTTCTCTCCCCTGCCTACCGAGTAGAACACAATACTCTGCGCATAGCCAAAACCGTAGCCCACCAGCTTGTTCTGCACTGTAAATTTGACGTGAACAAAGCCATTGACAAAACAGGTGCTCCTCCTTCTCCTCGAGCCTCAGCACCATGTGAAGCTGAAAGCCTAAGGCCATGCCACTGAAGGCCACCGGCTGGGACTGAGGGTCATGCTCTCTGGCATAGGGACTACCTTGCACCCTGGGGAGTGCCTCCTGGCCATGCCTGCAGTTAGTGCTTACCGATTTGCACCCCAGGGCACAGCAAGGCCAGTTCAAGGTGGCTGTGGCACGCTGTGGTGAGAAAGACCTGCCAGGTCATATCATTTCAGGTGGCATTTTCAGGTGCCAGCTCTGTACCTGTGCACTAGTGCCAAATCCCCAGCCTGCTCCCACCACCCTGAATTTAAGGGGGTTGCTCTTGGGATGAGACACTATCTATGGCTGCAGAGTGCATCTCCCACGAGTCTGCAGTTGATCCAAACTCACTGAAGGCTGTGGGAAGTCCTGCACCGATTTTGGCAGGGCTCAGCATCAAGCCTGGGAAATTCTGGCCATTTGTTAACTCAAATTACAGACATGAGGTAGGAAACAGGATCACCTCATCTTGATTAGAAAAAGACATTTCTGCTTCCTGTGATTTATACATACTGTTCCCACATTAAAACTGTCACCTGGATGATTGATCCTTGAAATCTGCTACATCACATTTCCTTTTGATGGTGTTTACTGAAAACAACTGCTTTATTCAGTTGGCAAATCATTCATCCAAACTATAGTAATGAACCTAATTGAAATATATAAACAGAGGAAGAAGACATTTAAAACGTACGAAGTATTTTGCAGAGCCTTTCAACATTTTCTTTGCTTTTGCTGCCTTAGTGTCCTTTAGATAATAACCCTCTTCCCACTTTGAAGGCTGAAACTAAATTTTATTTATTTCCTTCCATTCGTTGCTGTTGGCTGCACACACAGACACATACTCACCTATTATTGCAGGTTTGCACATGCATGCCTGCCTGCTGGTTCAACTTATTTCTACAGAAACCCTGACAACACATAAGGACTTCAACATCATCCAAAAAAATGATGTGTGCATACAAAACAGGAGCAAGTTTCCACCCAAACAATTTCCCCGAGGATTGCAATGAATACTGCAAAATCTAATCTGTTTTATGAGCAGTATCGTTCCACCTCTGTCTGAGCAAGTTTGATGCATGAATGTTGTATGTGAAATCAGGTCTGGGTTAGATCATGCAAAGGTAGGCATGTGGACAAACATTTCCAGGAGCCTTCTACTTGCTGCTAGTGGAAAGGGCTTGGCTAGCATCAGTTCCCACTGAAGCATTATCCCACTGTCCTGAAAGCAGCAGTTTGGCTGGTGATCTCAGGGAGGCTGCTCTGGGAATTGGGAAACTGAAACCATAATGTAGAGACCCCTAAATCATGGACTGGGTCTAGTGGGGTGCAAACCTACCCCCAGATAAACCTCACTGCCAACAGAGGATGCCAAGGGTGGTGTCTCTAGGACAGAGCCCTTCTCACACTTAAAGTAAGACAGATTTACAGTTATAGAACTTGTTGCATTTATTCTCATACCTCCCCATTTTTCTCGATACATGATCTTTTTCTTGTTGCGATTAAGTCATATGAAATTTGGAAAGGCTGTTTTGGCTCTCTCTATTCAGCTACTGGCCAGAGCTCCCAGGAAAAAAGCCTGCASTCTGTAACATAATTGTGAATGTGAAGAAACTATAGTTTGGGGAARAAGGAAGGCCAGTCTGTGAGTAGGAGAATTAAGGTGACTCTGCCTCAGGGTAGGAAAGAAATGAGTCTTGAAGAGGCTTACAGAGACTGAGAGGTTAAAAAAGAACAGGAAAGGCTGTAAATCCTGACTGAGATAAGCAGGCAGATGTGGAGTATTAGGAGAACTGACCTTATCCATTAAGCAACATCCTGGGTCTTCCAAAACTTGGCTGTGTCCCTTTAATATAGACCCACTGATGTATTATTACCTAACTACAATGTTAAAGACAGCCTTATAACTCTTCTCCACAAAAGGTGAAATAACAGTACYACAATTATAAAAAAGATACAAAAGCAAAGGGTATTACTCACCCGTAATATTTCTTCCACACAGCTGGAGTCATTGGGAAGGGTAACCTAAGTTTAAAGAAAAAAAAAAGAAATGTTTAGTCAGACCGTGGATGCAAAATTCAGTGACTGTAACTACGCAGGTGAAGAGCTAACAAGAAACTGCCTCCATCTGAAGACTGCTGCATCCATGCTTGCTGCCTACAGAATTTTCCAGTTTAGATCAACATAAATCATCAGCAGGACTCATTTTGTCAAAAGTTGTTTTTTTTTTCTTTTGCGCTGCTTTGTGCTAGGAACGGCACTTCTGAAGCAATAAAGTACACTGATTTCCTCACAGTTGAGAACTGGCACTAGAATTGCCTGAAACTTCTATAATTGAAGAAGATCCCACTGTTATTCCTATCGGCAGCCTTCAGAGAGAGCACGCGGCTTGGTTTAACTTACAGCCTGCTGCAGCTAAGGACAGAGGTGATAGCAGTTAGGAGAAAGCTGTTATCAACTATCTTATCCTACAGCTTAATACGCTAACCGCCAAGACAGCTCTTAAAACTTAAACATATACTGTAGTAAAATACTGGTTAGACTATAAGGGTGGTTGCTGATTCTCTTGTCCCTCACTTTGACCTGTTCCAGGTTAAGTAGCCTCTGAAGACTGAACAGCACACACGAGTCCATCCTGGGAGGCATGACAGCTATTCCTCCTCTCCTGGGAAAGACGCATTATATCTATGCACACACGCATGCACGCACGCACACACTGGTGCCCTTAACAWCTTCTAATTGAACAATACACTTGTTTAAATGCATCTGCCACATTTGTGTGCATTTACCACAATTTCTCATTCCAAGTATATAAAACAGCACAAAAACTCTAAATACCATGAACAATTACATAAACCAGAGGCAGAGCTGACCCATATGTACAGCCATTTTGCTGTACTTGCAGATACGGATGACAGGTTCTTATCATGGGGGTGCAACAGAAGAGGAAGAGATAAGACTCAGAGAGGTGCTACAGGAGGTAAGTGCTTGGTACCCATAAATATTCAGAGAGATTTTTCTGTCCAATACTTCTACCTTATTGCCCTTGGTAACTACTTGGTAAGGGACATTCATGACTAACTTTAATCCCTGTCACCCTAATCTGCTATAGCGCCTGACCGAAAGCACTGAGCATGCTTTCCTCCTATATTTCAACCAGCACTAAGCTTCAAGAATAAATCCATAAAGCTACAAAAGTCAAAGACCAGAAAGACCTATTAGGTCACCAAATTCATTCCCTGCTAATGCAGTGCATTTTCCCATAGCTTCTAGTATTTTGACTAGTCTCACTCAAAAACTCTAGGGAAATGGATCTCCTATTCCCCCTCTTAATAAAATGTGGAGTGGTGTTTCAATTTATTTGGCTCTTTTTATGATAATTAGCTTAGATTTTGCTTTTAGTGTCACCTCAGCCTCTGTTTGTAGAGCTCTTCCCAGTACTCTAAGCAATTAATTATTTTCCTTCATGCATGTACAGACATGTAGCATTATACTCCACTTCTCTCCTATGCTGTATGTTCAACTTTTACCTTCTTTCCTGGTAAACAAGATTTTTCATCCTCTTATCTTATTTCAGCATTGTTCTCTGAATTCCCAACAATTCATCAATATCCGGGTAAAGATATTGATATTTGAGTTTGATACCTGAGTTGGTACTCAAGTGAATATGACTACACGGGAGGAATATTAGTGACTTTATCTACTTAAGTAACTACAGATTATCATTTTCCATCATTTTACTTAAGAAAAACAAACCAATCAAGAAAAAAAAAAGCCTTAACTTTGTTCTCATTTTCCACTTAACTCAAATGCTACTTAGCAAACCTAGGCTGAAAATTTCCAATGGACAGTTACCATTTACTGCAATAGGCATCGATTCCACCTTCCTATCACATTGCTTGCTTTTCCAATGCTTCATTGCCCTTATGTCATCCTCCTGCTTTTCACTGCTGTCATTTTTTCCTCTCAAGACCTGTAAGTTCTTTGCTTATCTGTGTTTGTCACACTTCATAAGCAACTTCGCAGCCAGAGAGGAATCCAGTTAACCTACCCACCACCCTTCAGATTAGCAAAAATGGTATTACTGCAATGCGCTGGTTAATAGTGGGAATACCTGTCTCTAAAACAATCTTSATTTTTTTCATGGAAAAGTTAGTTATGTTGGCATAAGAGAAAACAAAATAAATATCTCCCTCAATAACTCTGCAATTATAACTGCAGAGTTACGATCAACTACACAAACTCATACACAGTAACTCCAGCCGAGCTGGTCAGACTAGGAGGATTCAGAGTCCTCCCTTCATTTAGCCATTGCACATGCCAATTCTGATGGTTGGCCACGGCGCCGCGTGTATTCCTTTGTCTGGAAATGTTCTAAATGTGCCACAGACTATTAACACAGGGCAAAGCATGTTCTTTCTTGTTTCTCAGGGTTCTCCCAATTCACAGCCCTGTTTAAGTTTATGTTACTTTAAAACTAATGATGATAATAATAATAAACATGCCATTTTACTTTAATAAAGCCTGCTATATATTATGCAATCACAACCAGCTTCTGCTAGCAGCACTTGGTAATAACTTAAAATGTTCATGCATCAATTTAATTGTGTTAATGGCAAAGAAGATTTTAATGGCTTGACAGAACTTTTGTTCCCTTTGGCATTGCTTTGTTTTGAATCACTCGTATTAAAGTAATGCAAGATGTCAAAGTGCTGTGATTGTCATATAGGGAGATCCAAGTAGGAGCTGGCACAAAGAGGAAAACATTTAGATTAATGCAAACATTAAAAGAATAATTATTACAACACAGATATCAGAGAGAAGATCAATGTAAGAGTCTTTAGTACATTACTATTAATGGATTTCTAAAGAAACGAGAGCATTTTTCTAAATTCATGCTATAGTTGCACATTCTAAGGGACTTGAAAAGCACAGTTCTATTAGAGACATTCTATCCTGGAAAAATAAAGAAAAGAAAGAAAAAACAACCTCTCAACCTTTCAAACCATGAATCAAAAACCGCAAGCTAATTGTTGATAAACATTTGCATTCAGCTAACAAGTGCAAGCGGGCCTACATGACACACCGTGGGATCCAAGCRTAGATTCATCAGGGCAGAGTGATACACAGCAAAGGCAGTATTCATCAGCTACCTACGTACTAGTGCTAGAACAAATTGCTATTAGGACTGCCATTAATAAAATACCACATTTCTCCAGTAGTTTAATCAAGATTGGACATCTCATACTACTACTTTCCTAATCTAATACAAATCAAGTAGTTGAGGTACTGTTATGTGAGTCTCTACCTCCCTCTCTTTTTTTCAGCTTTCCTCAGTAATCAGGTTCTAAAAAGGAGGAAAAGAGACTTCATTTGTACACGCTTTTGGTGCCTTTCTTCCTTTGAGAACAACATGTTCAGACTCAGTAGAAAGGACAGACTCCAGGAATTTTGTTTCTGTAAGACCGAGTATTTGCAGCTCACGTCATGAGCTCTTCTCTCATTCTGCAGTGTATTCATGAAGTTCAGATTGAAGAACAGTTAATATTACATAAGCTGCAGACATAAGTCCCGAGGTAATGTAACTTCAATCAAAACAAAAAGATTTCACAACAGTTACATGGTACACTGAACTTATCTTCCAGTTTCCTTTTAATCTGGCAAAACTCTTTTGCATCAAAAAGGTTCATGTTTACTTTTAAATATTGCTTCCAGGCAACGAAAAAAAAAGGGGGGGGGGGAAGGTCAGATGGTCAAAATATTCCACCTAAAAAAAGCTAGTATTAGAAGACTGTCTTCACATTTCAGTCTCACAAGAGAAGGAACAGAACTTAAATGATGTGGAACCAAAGGTTTAATGTATGGCTTGGATGGCTCAGTGTTAAACTTTAAAGAGAGGAAAGGAGGGCAGAAATATAAGAATGAGGGAACAGTAACTTTACTGTTACGCAGATAAAATGACATTGGGCAAATGATTATAATATCTGATGAGTTACATTGCTCTAACCTTCCATTTTTTCATTCAACCCTTCCTTGACCTCTCTTACCTCCCACACAATTTATAACCTGCATAAGATCAGATTTTGTTTTTATGGCACAACAATATCATCTAAAATCCCCCTTCCCTGTAATTAACATCAGACAGTGGGCATTTCTGTGAAATACTGACAATAAAATCTTTCAACAGACTTATCAGAATAGTCCTGAGAATTCAAGTGTTGGGAAGCAGAAGAGGGCAATAAATAATCTCTTAGTCATAACTGATTGACTATGTTTTCATCTGGATAAACTATTCGTGAACAATACTCTCTGGCTTTATTGATGCACAACTGGCATTCAACAAGTATTCTCTTTTTCCTGTCTTTGTCTTATTGGAAAGATAAATGTAGCATATTAAACGATTATAGCGACCTACTTTCATCACTTGCATATGAGCACCTACGTGTGTATACATCAACAGCTTAGCTTTCATTGTCATATCCTTTTTCAAGGAACCTAATTTGACTCTGGGGAGATGAAGCTCATACTACTGTTTACTCCTTTGAACACAAATTGATTTCTCACTTGCTAGCATGAAAAGACTCTGTGCATGAGCCTTGATTGATCATTTCCAGTGTGCACTATACAGTGATAAGAGGAAAACACTTGGAAAACCAGAAGCAGCAAAAACAGGACTGTCAGCAGAAGCCTAGACATATGAACACCTCCAGCTCCTGCCAGGCTTCCCATTAATGGAGGATACTTCTTTTTTGATCAATGCAAGTGGGAAATGGGTTAGGCAATACTAAGAATAGCAGGGTTTCCAGAGATGGTGGAAAAATGAAGCTTCCCTCATAAGTCTTAGACTCATGAGACTATTATGACTGGCCACACTCGATCAGACCAAAGACTTTACCAAGGCTGGTGTCCTCTCTTGTAGTGACTAAGAGCAGCTGCTCAGGAAAGACCACAAGAACTGAGCATATACAGAATCCTCTAAGTCACTTCAATAGAGCGACATCCTCCCAGCTTCAACCAGAGTATAGTTCACAGAATAGTCGTAGCTAGCGGTGGCTGCATATGGATCGTTGTGTTTAACAGCCATTTATGGGGCTATCATCCACAACTCTCTCTAGTGCCTTTCTGAATGCCTTTAATGTAAGCATCCTGCTGCAGAGTTTCTCAGTGCAAGTTTAATGTGCAGCTGACAAACACTCACCCTACTGCTAATAGACGGATTTGTTAAGATATAGTGCTAGCTAAAATATGTGACTATTTAGTGCAGCTAGATGTTACAAAAATAAATAAAGCAGTAAATGTAGGGATTAAAACAGGTAAGGAACAAATTTCTGAGGTCATGTCTTAATATTATCTTGGCATTTTTGATTAACCTCTTTCCATTTCATTTAGGAATGTCACAAAGTTCAAAGAMGGCAAATGTAAAGTCCTGTTCTTGGGATGGAAAAACCCAATATAGYAGTGCAGTCTGAGGGCTGACCATCTAGAAAGCTGCTTTGCAGATGAGGACCTGGGGGTCTGGGTGGACAACAGGTCAAAAAGGTGTCAGCAGTATGCCCTGGCATAAAGGCCAATCACATGCTGGGCTGTAACAGCAGGAATGTAGCTATTACGGTCAAATGATGTGATCCTTGCCCTCTATTTAGTACTCCTTTGGGAGTACTCTGTTTGGTTTTGGGCTCCCCAGTACARSAAAGACACTGGCAAACTACAGTGAGGTCCAGCTGAGGGCTACCACGGTGGTAGCATATGGCACACAAAAAGAGGCCAAGACAGCTGGGCCTGTTCAGCCCAGAGAAGAGAAGGCAAGAAGGAGATCTRTTGCCCACAACCATGTAATGGTGGGGTGCAAAGAAGATGGAGTTAGACTGTTCCCACAGATTCACAGGGGTGGGGTGAGAAGCAAAGAACACAGGAAATTCTGTATCAATATAATGAAACAATTTTCTRCTATGAGTGTGGTCAGACACAGGACTGGGGACACTAAGAAGTGGGGGAATTTCCATCCCTGGAGATGTTCTCAAATCAACTGTGCAAACCGCAATACTGGGCCTACTTTGAGYGGAAGATTGGACCAGATGACCTTTGAATGTCCTTCCAACCCAGAGGAATCTGTAATTCCAGTTTTGCAATATTCTCACTAAAAACCTAGTAAGTTTCAATACTTCACTTGCTTTTGAACGGTGTCTGCACCTATGCCTTTCAGACACCAGCTTTCCTTTCATCTCTGCTAATACTTGTTGCAAGTTCACAGTTCATTTTCCCTCTTCAGTCACTCCCTAYACCCCTTCCAGACTCGCCCCTTCCTAGACAGCAGCCTGCCCCTCAGTGGGTATTCAGGCTCTGTATTCCCCCTCTGCAGAAGGGCTGCCACCCATTTATTGGGAGTGAATTTCATACCACTGCAAAGAGCCTACTTTTCTAATCCCTTTGGGTTGTTTTACAATTCATGCTTTTGTCTCTTTCCTAGCTTGCTAACATTTTGTCCCCAAAGGGTCATTCACATTAGAGACATCTGAAATAGATGTCAAGCTAATCTTACCAGCTGGGAGTATTCTGGCTTTTCCTTACCAACTTCAGTGCAAATGGGTAAGAATAGGGGCAGCAAAAGAGCAAGGAATGAATATTATAGCCTAAGTGGTATTTCTTCTGGTGTATTTGATATTCATGAGGTTATTCCCAACATACATTAGGACTGTGTTAGGGCCCTGGAGGAATCTGAATGAAGTCAAACATGGTGGTGGCATCCAAAAAAATCCAGATGAAATTTTTCCCTTGGTATCCAAAAGCATATGTATGTTTTTCACAGGGCTAGCAGATCTCAAGGGGGCCATTTAAGGGTCCCAAATAATGTAGATTCACTGTTTTCTTATAGTGCCTCCACCATCCTGGAACCAAAACACCATGAGAAGACTACATTTCACATTATTTCAAACCCCCCCCCAAATATCTCCAGGGGCTTATTAAAAAGTCTGTAAATATATATATATATATATATATATATATATATATATACACGTGTATAAGGAATATATTTTTTTTATATACATTATATATACTCCTATATACATACATATATATAAGGAAAGAAAGAAAAACTATTGCCTAAAACAAAATGCAGACAGCTGTTCCTCTGTTCCCCCTTAAGAAAAACACTAGACTATGAAGAGGTTGTGCCAAACACACATTTACAGGAAAACAAGAAAAGATTTTAAGGAGTGAACCAAGTTACTTCATCTATTAAACTAAGAGAGCCTGGCCTGCAGTCAGTGCTGCTCTTGCAGGGTTACCTGGGGAAGTGTATGCCTCTTCCCTTGAGGAACACATACTAGCTAGGAGAACAGCTTACTGCTGTGATCCAAAGCCTGACCGGATCAGACTCCCACCGACTTCAGTGAACTTCCGAAAGGTCTCTAGTTCAGAAGCCAAACAGATAGGTTTAGTTTCACACGATAGCCAGCTTCTCTAATAAATTCCTCTCCAGTCACCTGTGAGACACTCAAAACAGCGTACTGACACTGCGATGCGGCACGCAGGTAGGCGCCAGCATGCAATTCGAGAGGGATTACAGCTCAACTTCCCTCCAGTGAACCCAGCTCACAGCGACCTCCTAGTGAGAACAATCCCAACAGCAAGGACAATGTGTTTTTAACTGGTATTTCGTTCTGCTACAGCAACTCTTATACCAGGCTGACCTGGATGCGACAATTGTATTTTTCTTGTTCTGCCCAGTGCATGCTGTATTTAGCCCCGTTTTTCTTTTCTTTGATGTTTTCTTTTAACAATACCAYTTCAATGTTGATCAGCATGAAACAGTCTCCATGAAAGCACAATATGCTGATGTTCAATTTAAACTCAATGGTTCTCCATTATTTTCATGCAGCAAATTGCCAAACTCTATTAGAGAGAAAAGCCTGATAAAGTGATCTCTCACTTCAAGGTCTCCTGGGAGTTTTTTAATGCAGGTAAGGCTACACATTTTACTTATGGAATATTCTGAATGCAGTATTTTGGAAGCTCACCATGATGATAATACCACAGTAACTGGTGATGTCAGCATTCAGCTAGGCGACAACGAAAGCAGCATTTGCAGTAATAATTTTTGTCCAAACCATTGACTTGCTTGAATAAAAGCTGTTACAYCCCATTTAATATTGACAAAGAGCAAGCAAATTTGCATTTCAGTATTTTCTTCTTCTCTATCTATCTATCTATCTATGTACCTGTATCTCTTCCCCCAGTGATCACAGGTACTTATTTACTTATGTAAAGTAAGTACATTTACTTATGTGCCTTGGTATTTTCACCTTGTTCTGGAAGAGGTTACCTTATGTCTTTCCATTAAATTGCTGATAAAAGGCACACTGACCTAAAACGCCACTGCGCGCTTGTCCATGTTAAACATCAAAGCCTGACTAACAGACTGTGCAACCCTCTGGTGCCATGAGATATACGGCGTGGCAGAAAAAAAGATCAAGTGGCTGTTTCTTGTGTTACTTTTACCAGTGTGAATGAAATCTAACTCCTCTGAAGATAAAGCAGCAGCATAAGTAGAAAAYGAATATGAAGTGAATTTGCCTCCCAAGCTCATTTGCTCTCAGTTATAATAATGCAAATCAGAATTTGAATTAATTCCTGGTGTAACCCTTTGAGGAGAACCTCTTGGAAATCCTTCAGAATCCCTTTACCATACAGATGAGATCATCTAAACTTAAAATAACCTGGAATTGCATCTTATGCAAATCTATTTAACATGAATGTAATTTAGTGCCTATTCCCAGTACATACCAGCAAGGCAGAGACCAGAATCAGGAAGGAGTTGTGTAAGTTCCTGCTAAAATAGTAGCAAAGTCGTCCGGTCAAATTGTGCCCTCGTGACAGTACTAAACCTCCACTGATGGCAGGGAAGTGGCATCAGTGTAACCTGAAGCATTGCTTGACCTCATGAACTCAGACCATAACATTTCTTTTGACCTTTTAGAGAAGAACGTTTTTAAGCATTTATTTATGTTTGACAATATCTTTAACGTACCTGCAAGAATACAGTGGGTGGTGGTGCTGGTTATTTAAACTTTTTTTTGAGCAGGTATGAATGTCCCCACAAACAAATGTACTCCTCAGTTTAATTTGACAGGAGTTTGCACAGCTGCAAGGCCAATGCTGGGCTCCAAATTAATTGCTCAAAGCTTGTTTGCAAATTAGTCATTTTCATATGTCCTTCTGTGAGAGTTAGCAACTTGCAAACTGCATTTGAGGATTGTCTCTTCAAAATAGAGGGCCAGAATTCAAAAGGAGAGACCCGGTCCTATCTACGGAGGAAAAAATCCCCCATATACTGAAGTTTATTGAAGTTTAAGTGCCAGCACTACTTGTTAGCATAATTTTTCTGCACAAATACATTTTTACATAAACTTTAAACAAATAAATAAAAATCCTCCAAGAAATAAAAGCTATTTTCCTCCTACTAATAATCACAAAATAGTGAGATAAATGATTACGTCTTTATCGGGATCTGATCAAAATTCAGGCTACATTAAAAGCCAGTTCTTATACTCATTAAATAGTAAAGCACATGATTATTCTAACTGCCACCGAATGTCACGGTTATCATACAAAAGGAGAAGTAAAATAACACTTTTTGAACAGAACAGAACTTAGAACAAAGAAAATCTGACTTTGAATGGGATCTTTATGGCCTCCCTCTTAGTTACATTTCTAATTAAAACGCTTTGATGTATTAATGTCAAGGGATGCTGCTAAATGTATTCAATGCAGAAGTCACATACTTTTCCTGAGCTCCCCAAATCTCTTAGATCTGTGTGCACTTATGCTACGTGCAGTTAAACTGCTCACTAAAATGAAAAGATATCTAAGAATAACTCACTTCCATTAGATTTATAAATCACATTAATTAATTCTACATCTCCAGTGGTGTAGAGACCAAACTCTAATGCGAGATCTAATTAAAGAAAAGGAGAAAAAAAATTGGAATTGAAACACAGAAGTAACTGTTTAGCCTCAAATTAATGAGGCGCTATGCTAAGCAAGAATGTCCATAAATCCCTAATGAGGATTTTAAACACATTAAAACTTCCTAATACAAAGTGTTTGCCTTCCTTTTATCCAATAACAAATAAGCCAATAATTTTCTGCCTCTAAATGACACTATTAACTGTCGTGGCATGTTTTATTTGACAAACCCTCCATTCAAATACAGTAAAACCAATTAATTTGCCTGCTGTGAAATGTATTTCTTGATAGCTTTTATGTGATTTTTCTTCTCAAGGAAATGTAAATAGGAGGTCAATGTAGGTGCCTGATTTTGCTTAAAAATATGCTGCAATAACTATAGATTTTCTAGTCAGTTTGCATTTCAAATGAATTGAAAGATAACCTCCATTTTCAGGTCATCAATCACATAATGGTCTCCTGATAAGTAAACAGTTACAGAGTAATAGTTTTATTACCAGGGAAATGGTCCCATATTTGAGTGGTGATAGTTGCAAAATTACCACTTTGTTCTGTTATAAATAGTGGTTCTCAGGCAGGGTGCTTCCCCTCCCCRGCTGGGCTCTCAGCCGTCCGGACTGCTCCACCACACAGCAAAATAAAACAACCCGCAGAGTAGTGCTCTTGCGCTCAGGGTGTTCTTACTTTTTAAAAATTTTTTAATCTCATCATAATTAAAAAAATAAATAAAGTAAAGCAGAGGATGACGCGTGGCATCCCTGCCTAACCAAACAGTTAATCTTCACCACATACATACAGCCCTATCCATGCTTGTACTAGATCGTGGCCACGTGGAGACTGGGGTTTATTTGCCTTAAGAAGGAAATGCAACTTGAAACAACCTACACAACACACACATACACACACCCACAGAAGGAGAAGGAATGGAATAAAACAGAGAGGCCTGCCAGTGCCGAGAAGGACGTGAGTGCTCACTTATGAACGTCTGCAGCAGATTACCAACTGTAACGGGGTAATTTATGCAGCCTACCATGACAGCTGACTTCCAGTTTGCACTACCTTGCATGCACGTTGCTTACTGTAGTAAGCAAAGAAAATCTGCAACCTCACTCGAAAGGGAAGTGCCAGGACCTCCTGACACCCGAGCAGCGCTCACGAGACGTGAGGCTGCGGCAACTCAAAGACAGCCAAAGTGCCCTGCAACTCTATTAGCAAGTGTCCCCGTCACTGCGACCTGTCGTCACAAACCCTCTGCTTTTTTTTCCAAAGAAATTCCTGTTACTGGTACTGAAAAGTTTTGCCATAGTGACCTTTTGCAGTGATGTCTGGGGAAGCTGCTTGCACGTTTATAGTAATATCACATAAGATCTTATGCATATGTATCCAAACAAGGGGAAAAAATATATTATGCAAATAACTGTATCTTGTTCTTTAATCACAACCCTATTTAATAATTTAGAAATTGAACAGAAGCAGTTTCAAAGGGTAAATTGAAGAGATCCCTCGTCTTGTCTAAATAGTGACAAAAACATGCTCTTCCTATGTTCCCTCAGCTAATAAAAATCTCCAAATTAATCTTTAAAGAACATTTAAATGAGAACTACGTTTGACATGCTCAAATACCAGGGAATTAATTTCATGATGGATACAAGCTTTTGAGCTCCAGTCTACATTCCACTGCATTTGCATGACTAGGAATACCTTTGTTAAAAAACGCAAGTAATGAGAGTAGGGAACTGATGTTTAAAGATACCTGCATATTCTTCACTTTGAAATCCAATGTTCTCAAAGCCCAAACTAGGCACCATGGCTCAAGAATGCAGCAGTCTAGCTATAATTTTGCTGAAGAAAAATGTAAGTAAAAATGATTTCTATTTTTGCAAAGCATCTGAGATGATATCCCACATCAACAACTTTTACATCTACTTCTTAATCGAGACATTGAATTGGACTAAGACCACCTGACATTATTTCACTTCTGACCTTTTCAACTGTCAAAGCAGACAGATTTTTATCCTACAAGATTCGAGCCAAAGCCTCAAAGGTGCAGTGCCAGAGCATTAATCCATTTCACTAGACAGTCATTGAAATTATAATTCAAAGTTCAACTTACTTTAGCATTTTATGCTGAAATACTTTTGGCAGCCCAGGGCAGAAAGTCGAAATCTGGTTTCCAATGGAGACCATTTCCAATGGTTTCTAAATGTTGGCAGCAAAATTCCTTATTGTCAAAGAGATAAGCGGATGCCAGCTCCTATTAATTTACTTTCTGTGACTGCTGCTCACTTCAGAAGCCTTTCTTTACCTAAGGACATTGACCTGCTGCTGGACTCCTTCAGAAACGGGCTAGAAAAGATGCTGATACATGAGGAGACTGGGGATGCTCCAGGGGAGTTCCCTTTGGCAGCCTGGGCCGGGTCCGCTCCCTCCATTTATTCTGACTGACGCCATAAGCAGAAAAACAAGATTTGTACAGGAGACGTAATGTGAATTCGTAAAAGCTCCAAACACAAGGTAAATAAACTGACCTATATGCATTACACTATCCAGAGCAACTCCAGAAGCTAAGAATTGGCAGGAGGCCTTTCCCCCTCACAGACAGGTTAATGTAAAGCCCAAAGGACTTCTGAATCTGAAAATAATTTCACTATTTTAGGTAGACAGTAAATCCTTTGTTCTGGTATTCTGGAGCTGACCAGAGGTCTTTGACCAGGAATTTCTCTAGAGGTAAATTTATTATGCTTGCACTAATTATTAAGCTATCTAAACAAGCATTTAAATCAACTTGGAAGACATGTTTCATTAAGCCCTAAATGTCTTTCTCCTTCATTTTTACAGTTGAAGATGGCTAGTAATTCTCAGCATCTTATCAAGATGCTAAAAAGTTTCCTTTTTGGGAGTAGGAAGAGGGAACAGAGRAGAGGAGATCTAATATGTATTATGCAATGATACATTATTTTATCAACATTTTCAAGAGTAGCTATTTTATTTGCTTTATAAATTATATTCGGTGMGTATCTGCACAAGGTCCCTTAAATCGCTAACATTAGGATATTAGCCCCTAAATTCAAAATGCTGAGAAATAACATGGCAATGATGTATGAGCAAGAGGAAGAATATAGAAATATGAAACCTGTGGAAACTAAGAGGCAAATACTGAGCCACAGAGTTCCCACGAAGGCTAAAGGGACCTGAGCAGGTGAGTCACCTTGCGGGCGCACGCATGCAAGCGTGAGCACACGCACGGTCCCTTCGGCTCTCTCTGTCCACAGCTAAAGGCAGAGCAGACGCACTGCTGCAGGGGTGGGTGCTGACGCAGAGGGACACCTCTTGCAGGATCCGAGGCCTGACGCAGCACAGGTGCCACCACCTCTTCACTTCGGGCATCCGGACTGTGYCCTTCGAGCTGCAGCTCGCTGCGCTGCGCTCAGGCTGCACACACCGTCACTGACCCAAAGCGCAGCTCCCGCTGCCCACCACGGGATCAAGGACACGAGCCTTTACCGTCAACTTTCATAGGAAACCTTTAATTTCAACCTATTCTATTCTACAAACTTCACAGTTAATATTCTGAAAGAATTTACTAAAGTACAAAAGAAAATAATTCTGAAACTACTGAGACAGAGAGGAGTGGGATTCTGTATTCTCGTTTTGCTGCAGAGGTGTATTGCAACCTTGGGCAAGTTAATTAACTTCTGGGTGCCTTTGTTTGCCATCCCTATAAATACAACAAGCAATATGAACGTAGGCACCTGCTAGCTACAGGAGGAGAAGAGCAGAGAAGAGCAGTCTGGAGATCGTCAGCAGGGTGGTGTCACACAGGAGTGACATAGACACACAAAGCTGTATACAACCGGAGACTCCTGACTGCTGCAAAATGTCAATCCTCAATAAATGGTCTGACCTTTTTTCTATTATTTCCATTTTATAACTGAAATCAGGTCTGACATAGGGAGCATTTCAGGGGAATAACTGCAGCTTTGGGATGACTTTGCAGCCTTGCGTCTCACATCGCACCCTCGAAACACAACAGCTTCCCCAGAAACACAGCGCTGCCTCGTGTTGGTCCTTAAGCCCTGAGGACCTCCGGGCATCGGTCTGCTGCCTGACCTAGCAAGCTGACGAGTCCGTTACCAGCGAGTCTCTATCAGCCAAGGAGGTTTCCTCTAGTGGAACCGCTTGAAGCACATAGCAGCTTGTTTTGGGGAGGTTATTCTCTCGGCATCTAATCGAGATCACCCACGGGCTGAGCCACCTGAGAGTACCCACCTCCACGCTAGAGAGGGAGGCCGGGGTGCCCCCCTGCCTCCGAGGGGTGTCTCAGGTAGGRACCCAAAGTTAGGTGAAATGAATCTGAATCACAAAGTCCGCAATCCCACGCAGGCGCCGCAGCGCACRGGCCAGGCTGCCCTCGCGGTGCAGGGACGGCAGCAGGTGGGGACAAACTCGCCGTCAGCGGGTGGCTCGGGCACCCGAGTGCCAGCCGCTCTCGTCACGCCAGACACCCAGCGGCTTCCTCTCTGCCAGTAACATGAACTTCAGGTAGGAAGGGGAACTGCTCTGATTTGGACGCAAAAGGTTTTAAAAACTTTTCAGAAAGCTGAAAATTCAAATTTGTTCATGTGGGAGTGATTCAAGAAACGTTACTCTGACAAAATGGATCCCTCTCCTACAGGCTCCAAGCCAGTGAAACACTCTCACTAACAAGGCAAAACAAAACAACGTCGGGGCTTTAGAAAAAAACAACGTAGAATTTGTTTTATGGAAAAGGTAAATGCTAATCAGGGAAAGGCCTAAATTGTCTGTTTCTAATTTTTCACCATTTTCCAGAATTTTTAGAACTAGAGTGGAGTGGGGGAGATAAACCAGTAAAATCAAAACGTATTAATAGAAGGGCCAGTGCTGCTAAATCCCAACTTCTACTGAAGAGATTATACGTCCCAAGCTGCACGGCTGCATGCCTGAATTACAGGATTCCCTCACCCACAGCTTTGGCAATGGGATAACAGAAAATCCAGTTTTCCTTCCACATATAACTCAGATCATTAAAATCGCTGAACTGTTGCACAGCTTGGAGTGTTTTTTTTTTTTTTTTTTTTTTGGACACAAATAAATGTCTCTTTGCGTGYTACCAGTAAGTTCAATAAAATGAAATGAAAAGACTCACAGATATGAACAAACTGCCAAATTTTCTCATTGGCTTCTGTAGAGAAGAGCCACGCTTTAATTGGCTAAAAGGGAAAAAGCTGTCATATCTGAAATGGCCAGAAGAGAGAAACCGCTGGCAGGATGATGTCTTCCTAGGTGAGCAGAGTCCAAGACTTAATTCCATGTGTCACCACAAGATAACACCCAGTCAGAGGCATACGATCTCTTCAGTCCTTCCGGAGATAGGATTTTACTTGACATTTTGTAATATTATTTTAGAGATTTTCTTAATATGTTTGCAGAACACACAAACAAGGAAAAAATGTAGCATAAACCTTCATCTAGATGCCACTTAGAGAGATATGCAATCATTATAATCAGGCTAATCACAGCATTATTAATTATGATCGGAAAAAAATAGATAAACAGTCAGCAGGAATTCCACGTGCTGGCAAGAGCAGTTGCTTTATATCCTCGGTGCAGCTACCTCTCCTCCTCCGTGGTGGATGCATGCACTTGCACGTGCAGACGCGTGTGCTGCTCGGGCGGGCAGTGTACGCAACATGTACCAGCTCGCGGGTGCTGGGTGAAGGGTACTTTTGGGTGAGAAACACAGCGGCTGCTTCCCTCGGCCCCCAGGTCCCACYGGCAGGTGTGACATGACATGGGATGGATCCCCAGTACTGCAACGTCGTTTTATCTCTTGCCAGAAGCTGCTACAGCCCTCCTTACCCGCGCGAGGGAATGCAGGGGCAGGTACTGCATCTGTTCCCATTTCTCCTGCTTTTTGGCCCTGCTCCCCAACCGGCCGCCCTGCGCCTGCAGAGGTTTCCCCAGCAGGTTCAGTGTGAACCCGACATGGATTTCAGCAGCGTCCCCAGCGCCATCGGGGTTTGCAGGCGCAGCGGCCAAACCCAACAACTTTCCTTCTGCTCCCGCTTGAGCAACCTGGGAACGCCGAGATGCTGGAGCTGGCTCGTCTGCACCACAAAAAGGGGCCGTGCGGGCTTGGAAACTTTCCTTCGAAACAACAGAGGCTAAAAACATGGGGCTTGATTTTCTGTTGCTACTTGACAGCTTGAAGGGAAGCTAAAAACAGGTATAAATTTTGCAGGAAGAACCTCCCTACCTGGTGGGGGCCGGCTGCGGGAGGCCGTGGTGCGGCAGGCAGCCCCAGCCCCCCAGCGGGCGCCCCACAGCCCCGCGAAAGCCACCCCTTGCCTTCCCTCGTGCAGGGCCGCCAAACCTAGCCATCAGAGCTTTCCCCTAAGCCACGAAAGCTGAAACTCTGTAAAGCCTGCGGCTGCTCTCCCAGCCAAGCCATCAGCATTTCTGGGCCTGAGGTAGATACAGATACTTGCGTGTTTTTATGTATAATGTCATATATATTTGTAAATACACAGATGATTTACTTGCACGCCCACCAGCCACACAAAGCGATAATAAATTATTCCAATAAATGGTATTACTCTAAGAAAACAACGAGGATAAATATAATTGCACAAGGTTTAAACAGGATGTAAATCAGCATTAAAAAAAAAAAAGGCAAGTTAATGTGAAGCTGTTTACTCCGAGACAATCTCCCCTGCTCGAACATTTCTGCAATAGCCTCCAGTAGTGAGTCTGCTGCAGGAAGTAACAGGGAGCAGCTCAGCAGATGAAACAAAGAGGACCTAATTACCATGCGAAGCACAACATCCTTCAGATGTGATGAGAAACGTGACTGCATGAAAAACTGGTCCTGGGGAAATTTCGAAATATGACCACCCAAGCATAAAGAAGAGAGTGGTGAAAACCAGAGAAACTGCAACACGAGGGTACAGGATTTCTATACAAAGCATATTAGTTTAAGCGCACGCACACACAGAGATTGTATACATATACACATCTCGATGCAGACACACAAATACAAGACACTATGTGATTATGGGTGAAAGCTATAAATGTATTAAAGCTTTCAAGCCATTTTCTACRTATTAATAAAAAATCACATAAATTCTTTCTATGTTGATCCATGGAGATTCTTGGGAGAGAAACAAACAAACAAATGCATGAAAGACACCCTCTCAGCCTGGCAATCCAGAGCTCTCCTTCCATTTTCATCATACTTGGTCATTTAATATTCATTTTTGCCAACAATTCCACAGTTTGAATGTAAATAATTTATGAATATTGGCCATAAATTATTTTGTTATTTTTAAAAGGAGAAGAACATAGATGACAAGCACTGACATTTTCTGGGGGTGAGGGAAAGTCTGATTCTCACCTACAGGTAGAAAAATTATCTCATTTGCAACCAAGTTCCTGAAGGCATTTGGGCCACTTTGGGGACAACACTACCATGCTGAGTGACTGGAGCCCCAGCTCCATCCCCATCCATGCCACAAGTAAAGGCTGCTGAGGTGCCCTGTTGCTAGTGGTGCTCAGCCTCAGCCGGCTGCAGGATGCCCACACCTACAAGGCACCAGGACGACAGGGGCAACCAGACTTCCACTGCTGGCACGATGCCTGACCATGTTCAGGAACGGGCGTTACTGCTTCCAAGATGAAAACACACGGTACCATTTCTAACTCTGAGCCACCAAACAGCGTACCTTCATGGACAAGAAATTGCTAAAGAAATAGCATCTCCCGAGCACCCTTTTGCACGAGAACTTTATCAAAGCAGAAATTAACCTATTAATATTAAGGTGAAGCTGATAATGTATCTTGAAAGGCTGCTCAAAGTATGCAAAAACTGTGATACAGACTTTGTGGATTCCTCCGCACGGATCAATAGGGGTCTCCAGTGCCAGCTTCCCGTTATCGATGACAGCCTCTCTCGTTGTACTGATTAGAGATTGTACATCTTTTAATCACAATGAACATGACAACTACACTTTATCTATAGCTCTGTGATTTACAGCAACTGATGCACTACCATAATGGCATTAGTGCAGTGATAGCTTTTGGGTGTTACCCAAGCAGCCGAATTTAAAATATGGTTGCATTTGTGATATAAGTTGACATGGAAAACCTGATGGCTGTTTCCAACACTGATTTTACCCTATCCAGCTTCCCTTGGTCTCCCTSTGCCTGGTAAATCTTAAAGATAAGATGTTCTTTCTTTGCCCCATCAATTCTACCCAGAAGCAAAGCGAAAGCTGACTCATAGACTAAAACGAGAAGCTAGACGACATATGAGGAGTTGTCCTGTGTATATGTTAGCAGACAGAAAATAAGTTTGGAAGCAGCATCCTGCTCTTCTAAGAAAGCATCAACCRTTGCTGTGGATTTCAGGTTAGCCAGTATAGCCCTGAGTTTTAATTTTCTAGATTAATCTCCAGCTTATATGAAAAAGTTATTTAAATATTGATTTTTTTTTATATTGCAGTTTGTTTTCTTTTAGCCTGATTCCTGACAGAAATAAGAYATCTACAGAGTTTAGTCCTAGGAATATGAAATTGTGCGTGTGCCTGTGCATGTTCATGCTCTCGTCCAAAAACAGTGTTCGTCTCACTCCCACTGTCCAGCATCAAGGTCAAAAAATAAGGAAACTCTTCAGAGTCTGAAAAGGTGGCTGTRGGGGACAGGAGAGAGATCCTACTGCTCCCCATCGCAGGTGCCGCTAATAAAGCTCGTCCTTTGTAAGAGATCAGAGGAGCCACACGAGAYGCACGCATTACAAGCCAGGCTTCATTAGCTCCTCTGCTCACAGAGCGATGTCTTTTTACAACAGAATAGAAGATTTTGGTCTCCTGAGCTGAAAGAAATCACAGGCTGGCAGGGGAGAATGAGACAAGATGAGAAGCAGGTTTTTCTTTTCTCTTTCTAAATATTATTATACGAAGCGCTGGCTCGCGTCCCCCGGCAGCGTCCCACCTAATGTCGCTCAAAACACCTAGCAAGTGCCAGARCCGGTCAGCGCCTGCTGCTCGCAAGAAATGGGGACCAATTCAGGACAACTCGCACCTTGGGCCAACRTCTGACCTCATGCTGAAATTAGAGCTCCGTCCAGGCCTTGGACGACCCGGGCTCAGCTCCCCGCTCGGGGCGAAGCCGGGCAGACCGCTGCACTCGGCGTCCTCCCCGCTGACGGGGAGCTGCAGACACCTCGCCGCGCGGCAGCCTTGATCCCACGCACACCGCAGGCCACCAAACGCTTCCTYGCGAGAGCTCAAGATTTTCAGCAAGAAACCAAAAGCCACGAGCGACCCAAGGACGATACCAGCGGCCTGGACCTCCGCAGCCTGCGAAGCTCGGCCCTGCCTCACCTCCCCGTGTCCCCGTGTCCCCGTGGCGCAGCTGAGCGCCGGCGCCAGGCCTAGCAGCGGGCTCCGCGCCCGTCAGGAGCGGCGGCAGGCCCGGCACAGCCGCCGCGGCGCCCTGACCGCGGACCGCCCGGCCCCGAGCCACCRGCCCGCTCTCGGCTCCTGCCGGCGGGCGAAGAGACGGGGAAAGCGCTGCCGGGAAGCGAGAAACGACGACTACAGCAGAAGAAATGAAAAAGAGGAGGCAAGATAAAAACTCGGCTCGTGGTGTGGACACACCGCGTGAGGCTGTTTGCGCCGTACAGACGGCCGGACTAGGAGTCTGTGGCGGTCTGGTCCGGGCGGAAACCCTCTGTATAAGCTATACAAGCGCTGTATAAAGTGACGGTACRGACGCACAGATTTGGCAGCAGCAAAACATTTGGCAGACACACGCTAATTTCACCAAATTTACGTTTATAAACTATTCAGAATTCAATCTGAAAATGTTCAAGCGGTCACTTCTACATGGAGAGAAAGAACAGAAACGGAGAGCCTCGCGTGCCCCCCGCCCCGGCAGGGCTCCCGGCCGCCGCCGGCCCCGCCGCCCTGCCGGAAGGGCCCCGTCGGGCCGGCTCCAGCCCTGGCTCCGCCGCTAGAGCCCATCGTTTTATCCTAATGACAGAGCACGGGAATGGACTGATCTGTTTAGTTTGGGAACATTTAAATAGTTGGCAGGATTCTCCGAGCCAGCGTGTTTATTGTTCTAAATCCAAAGCCAATGGATAAACATACATCTTTTTAAAAAACGCACTCTTCTCCTTCAAGCCCTGAAAACCAACCCAGACTATTCAGTTTCATTTCTAGGATGAACTCCGTCCAGCATCGCTACACGGCCGGCAGCAGGAGCGCTGCCGTGCTTGGAAAGACTAATGTCCAGAGCAGCTGTGCTGCGCTGCACTGCCGCCGCGCTGGGGCTGCAGCTTCGCTGGACCCCAGGAACCGCGGGCCRGGCCGTGCTGGGCCCCGCAGGCCGGCACACTCGTCCTCCTGCGTCTCTAGGCACCGCTGACGAGCATCAGCTGAGCCCCTGTGCACAGATTTAAGAAACCTGTCTTAGGCAGCTGCTGTATCCTTTCCAGTTCAGATATTCTGCATCTGGATACAGATCCCAAGAATAAACTACTGTAGTAGTCACAGTAAAATAAATACTTTATTAAAGTTGAATAATGGTGGTTCTAATTACAGTATCATTGATGCATCCTCCTATTAGAGGCCTGGTTTCCCTTTTTTAGAAAATATTTATTTATTCAAAACCTAATACACATTGTGATGTTTGCAATTGAGCTGCCGCTCTCTCTTCTGCCAGTTTTACAGCTGGGTTGTCAGGCAAAGTCCATCCCACATCCTCCCCACATCAAACAGGTATCAACTTTGCCCAGAGAACCTGCTCCAAGAAGGGGCTCTTCCTGAGACTCCCAGGGGGTTAACTCCCTTACGGCTGCCCTTCCTAGCACGCAAATGGGAGCCTTTCCGAAGGAATTAAAGAGAGTCCTGCACCAAACCTACTGGGCATTTAGCTTTGTTCTCAATGATCAGTCAGCTGTGTTATGACATTCAGGTTGGTATTTCAGTATAGCTGGCTCTCTTCTGTCAAGCAGATACCCTAAGACTTAGCACTTAGTAGGAAGATAAAATTGCTTCCAGTATTGTTCCTCCAAGTCATTTTTCTGGTTGGTGCTGGATTAGAAAACTGCAACCACTTCAATACGGGACAGGCCAGGAGCTGAATGAACAATGTACATTGCCTGCACAATGCCTGTACAGACGCTGCTGGTTACCTGCAAAAGCCAAGTAACGTCCAACTCAGCTGTGGTGGTGGTGCTATATATGCTGCTAAATGGAAGACGCTTATACGATACCCCTGCTCTTCTGCCCTAGTAGCTTCYTCATGCCCAAGCTCAGCTCCTGCTCCTGCTCCCCAGGGTTCCCAGCTGCTCTCAGAGGATGCGAGTTATGCAAGGCTATAGCAGGATTTGTAAAGGTTTCAGATTTTTTCAGGTGTGGGTTATGTGGGAAAATAGAGCAAGAGTTACTTGTCCATTTTCAGTCAGCTCATCCTCAAGAATGCCTCATGGTCTGTAGTAAAACCCAGCTCAACAAGAACAGGAAGATTACAACAAATCCAAAAATTGCAGCATAACAACACACCTCCTTCAGCAACGATGACAACAGCACAATGTAACCTCAGCCAACACCCACAAAGTCAGGTCAGGGAACCATTATGCCACCAAGGCTGTTTCTGGAAGCATACCTAGAACTTGTCGGAYCTTTTTATACCAGACTCACGTCCTCTGGGGGAAAAAAAAATGGGGAGATCAATGATTCTGCATGTCACTTGGAACCATTGCAACACAGAGTACAGAAGTAAAGGGGCTTCTTGATGCACAGAAATCATGCACTAAAATGTCTCTAAATACTTAGGAAATTTGCCTCACGCTTGGACTGAATTCCCGACAAGTTGAGCCAGGGGGCGAGCCTGGAGGGATCACTGGTATGTACAACAGAGACAGCTACAAGTGCAGGGACCGGAAAGGACCAGGAGTTTTCGTGAGGTTGCACAGGGAGCTGGGAACTGAATCCAGGGTCCGACACCTCCACTGGTGAAAATTGCCAATGACTTCAAACACCATTGACTCATAACAGCTACAACAATTTACACCAGCTGAAGACCTGCCCCCAGGAGTCCTGCCGTATAGCCCTCTGCTCTTACTGCTAGAGATCGATGACTCTTACAGGTCAGATTTTTTGTTTTGTTTTGTCAGGCTCAGATTGCTTCTTTGTGGACTGCTGAGATCAAATCAATTACTTTCCACTCCAACCATCTGACCAAAGTAATTCTAATGGACCAGAAAGCAGAAACTCAGATAAAAGAAGTGACAACATATTTTTCACTGTTGTCTTTGTGCTGAGCATGATAAAGAATGAAGGCTGAAATAAAGACCGTTCTTAATAATTCCACCTCACATAAGAGTAATGATCTTAATTCCCACCCTTTGTTTTAGTTGTTGAGATCGAGGACATGAGTTTAGATGGAAGACGAACCTTGTAAGTCTTCAAAGGAAGAGCACTTATAACAGAAATCTTGTTTCCCTGATAATCATATCCAGGAAAACTATTATTTTGGAACATGATTGCATTTTTCAGCTACCTTAATACCATTTTTACTGTTCAGCTGCATGAAAAATTACCTAACCTGTTGGAATGGATTTCTTGACCCACACATAGCTACATTAAAGGGTGTAATTTAATGCAATCTAACTAAATTAGCACCAATTAGACAGGCTAAATTAAAGGGCATGTCACTAATAAATTTTATGCTAAACATATTACTGATAATAAGCTCACTAAAAATTGCATAATGAAATAAAATATTCTTTTTAACACTGTTCAGTCTAAATATGAATATATAAAAAGTCATGAAATAATGAAATACAGTATGCTAATTCCCAGTTGCCTTTCAGGATAACATCACAGCAATATTAAAATGCACTGATTACAGTGGTGTTTAAAAACAATAGGTCAAATCCTACAGGGAAGGAGAAAGCCAGGCCAAATTCCATGCAATATCTGGGATTCTGATCCAGCAAACATTTACATATATGCCTAGCTCCTTTGAACTCAGCAGGTCTGCTCTTGTACATGAAGTTGTTGGCTTACTGCTGTGTCTGCTCAGAGAGCTGAATTTTAATACAGAACAGGGTGTGAAAGAGGACTGCAGAATACGGCCCAATTTGCATTTAGACACTTTTTCTGCAGAATGTTTTCCAAGATTCACTTTTGGAAAGCCCTCACCAAGCACCACAGCTTTACAGTATGCTCTTCTTAAGTCCCATATGTAAAAACGTCCCACAAATGCAAAAACTAAGGCTGAAGCCCTTATTCAAAGCTTCAACAAGTAGCTCTTTGATCAGTGGAAACAAGGCAGACCGATTTCTCACAGCTCTGAGTGCATGTGTGTATCCGTCCATCCGTCCTGCTCTCTCCTGTGACTGGATTCTCTAATGTCTAATGAGAGCCGGGCTCGTGCTATGCCCTCTTCTCCAAACAGYGCATCATTAGGCTTTCTCTCTCCTGTCTGCCTGCTTGTTTTCAYAAAACTTGAAGCTTTGCGAGTGCTACCACCTTGAGCAAATTCAGCTGAAATTGGCCAAGAGGTGCTGGGTGGGGCAAACAGATGCATTGAAACCTCATCACTGCACAAGCGCCATTCCTAACAGCAGTTAATGGGAATTTGATGATTTAGCTATATGCACAATTTAAAAATGAGTTGTTCAGCAGATTTAACATATCGGTGCCCACCTTTTTAGCTATGCCCCTATAAGTAGCTGGGAGAGCTGTAAATGAGGCATTTGTTCATTTTCACCTTCAAAGAAGCTCAAAACTCCTGGATGCCCCTAGCTCCCAAGGGCTATTAAGACAGTAAAGACTCCCAGCCTTCCTGGCCGCATCTCCACTTAACACACAAGTCCTCTGCTGGATAGATTCAGAAGGTTTACGACCATTTGCATCTTCTTTTGGACACATAATGAGCAAAGGCCTAGACAAGAGCTGGCAGTCTACGTATAACTCCTCTATCAGATATTTATTAATCAGTAATAAAGTAAATCAGGGACAGTAAAATGGAAGTGACATCTTCATTAAGATAGACCAGCATGTCCTGAATAGCAACAAGAATGAGCTTCTAGAGCATATCTTATGCATTCACACGTTAACTAATTAGGGCCCTCAGCAGGGTCCTTGCTCACATGAGTTGTCTTTTTTCACACAGGTAGCCTAAACTTAACAGGCTCACTCACGTGAGTAATCATTTGTAAGAGCACGTTCCTAGCATCAAGTTCCCTTTCTCCAGCTCCCCAGTACAAACAGCCCCCTAAAAAAACACTTTGAGCAGAAACAGAGCTACTGTCTTAGTAAACATGAACAGCTCCACAAAAATGCCACAAAGACCTGAACCTGCAATACCTGAATCAGCACAGTTTTAAATGGCTTTTTGATATTCAGTGCCCAGCTCATGATCTGTGGCTGATGAAGAGCTGAACCTTAAACTGGAGATGAAGAACAGCAATGTGCAAGTATAGGGAAATTTTACAGGTTGAAAAATCCTGGACATCGCCCAAGTCTCTGGGCCTACTCTCAGAGAGCTGCCAAGTAAACTTTCATAACAGAGCATGCTCTTTCCTCCTCCACAAATACAGCCTCTCCCCCCCTTCCCCCATGTGAAAAACAACCAGGGCTTGCTAGATTCTTTCTGGCTATAGCCAAAAAAAAAAAAAAAAAAAAAAAAAATGGGGGGGGCTAGAATTTGTGTAGTGTCCATTAAAAATCTTGAAAGGTGCTAAAGGCACCTGAAAAACTTGGCTTTTCCTGTTCTAATGTCTCACCTACTTAGATTTTTAAAATAGCTAGGAAATCATGCCAAACGACCACTGTTAATCAAAGATTTCTTTCTAATTATGTGAAAACAAGCCAGCATCCAAAATGGTAAATTGCCATCTATGCACACTTTACTACAAGACGAACTGAAGTCACATTTGTGCATATTGTAAGAAAAAATGATGGCTTTGGGGTAGAAAGGTCATATTTGTTTGTTTAGGAGTGTTTTTTTATAAAAAAGAATTTCTGATTTTAAAAAATTTCCCCYATCCACTCTATAAGGCAGCATTTTCATGGATGCAAATTGCTGCACTTTTATTGACTCCACAGCAGCTTTCACGGTTGTAGCCTGTGCAGGATGGTGCCCATGGGAGGAGGCAGGAGTGTCACTCCAGGACACTCAGTGCACCGTGCACTGTGCTGCATAAAGCCCCAGATGGCAGCTGCCTGTCTGCAAAGAGGTCTTGCTAAACGTACATCTTCGCTATCACTTCAAAAACAATACACAAGTGATTTATTCTCTTTAAAAAAATTATCTGTTTGGTTCATTAACCTATAGCGGTACAAAAGCAGGAGTCAATTACGTTGCCACATCAGATGGGTGTAAAGATAATTACCCTGAAAAGAAGATGTAAAGGTGTCCATAAAGGCAGCGAAATGTGACCCATTAAATCAAGCTGTAGCCTATTATGGGTCAAAAAACACATTTGTAGGGCCACAGGCTCATGGCTATGGCCAATCTAGCATGAATTCTGCAGGTGTCTTTTTCAAATAAATGTGAAATCTATCCTTTTCTTTTCCTTGTTGTTACTGTCTTCTTACCTTCCTCGTATCTCTGTTTACTTTACATGTAATACAAATGGCAGACACAAATGTCTGTCTCCAGAATTGTACTGGAGAACGCCGTACGTGTGAGCAGTCAAACAGCAAATAAGATGCAGAAAACAAGCAACGTAAAATCCACAAACAGCACTGCACCCCTGCTCTCTCCTGGGTATTTCACAATGCAATTAGTCTTTCTGTCATCTTACAAAGTGCCCTATGTTTAGTAAGGTAAATCTGCATTAGATTCAATGACCCAACTCAAGATCTGGTCCTGTTGTCTATGGAGAATGATAAAAGATCTTGTAAATGTATTGAAATTCTTGTTCTGTGAAATTTCCTAGCACTAACTTCAAGTTATTAAAAAAAACCCCAAAATTAGCATGCAACTTTGGTTAGCTGTGACTAAATTCTGAGTGATGTTCTTTTGGATTGATTTAAACCACTCTATTTTCAAGTAAGCACCTCTAATATTTGAAGAACCTCATTTAACCAGTTTAGATTATATTTTACCTCATTTGTACTCACTGCAACTAATGTGTCGAAAAAAATCAGCTCCATGTTGCGTACTAACACCTATAGGTTTTACTGCAAGGCGGTCTGGCATTGTCCCCTCCAGGCTATCTGGGGCTTGATTCTGCTTTCACTTACACCGTTTCTAACCAGGAGTAAGTAAATGGAAGTCACTGGAGTCCTTCAGTGGCAATCCCAGCAGACTTGAATCCGTAATTAAGCTTGCAAGTTTTCAAACAGAAGCATTGCATTGATACAGGTGTACAGGACTGAGACAAACTCTGATGGCTTGTAAACAGCCTCGCTAAAGTGCTGAGGATGGTAACAACATCAGTGTGGGAATTACAGGTATTTATGATTCATGGAGCTACTGTGTCAGTGGTCTTAACTCCAGTCATGGCAACAGAGCGAGGCCAAATGACCACGGTAAAGGGTCTCGCCCATGGAGGGGGCATAGAAATGGGCTGCAATATAAATAACGCAGGAATAATTCATGAGAAATGGATGTCACTGGAGTCAATGGTGTAAAACACAGGCTTCTAGGGAGAGAATCTGCACAAAAGCATTAATTTTTTAAAGCATTTATGTTATTAAAAGTATGATCTGATGAAGTTATCCATCAGGGAAAAAGAAAGTACAATTCATGAAAAACCATCTGTACTTAGATACTTTCACTCTGGCCTGGGCAGCTTTGTAAGTAACACACTAGAAACACCTCTCTCCCCTTCAGATTTATTATATTTTTATTCTTATCTAACATACTCCATACTCCTTTATATCCTTCACGCTGCATAGCTGGCTTTTAACTGTTCTAAAAATAACAGTCATTAAAGGAGGTACAGAGAGGTTCCAGTCTCCTTGGTGAATCTGAATTCACACCAGCTCTGTCAAGGAAGGTTGGCCACAAACCTGTCTGCAGCAGGTGCGAAGCAGAGCTCYTTTTTGGAGAATTAGCCTCATCTATCATATACATTTGTTTTGGGTTAACTGGTATGTTGCTCACAGCAAAAGAAATTGAGAAGCCTCCCACCCAGTGCAGGAGAAATTTAAAGTACTGGTCAGTAAAGCAAAATGATTCTGCAGAGATATCTGTGGAGACAAATTGCCCACTTATCTACCTTAATTTGTAAGACACATCAGGTGTCATATGAGATATTATTCCTAAGGGAGTAAGTCACCTTCATAATCACTACAGAGGTGAGAACGTTAGGCAAACACTAACTAAATCAAAAGTCAAAAATCAAAAGAAAAAAGACATTTTCTTCAAGGAAACACAGTTTGTGTAACATAGAACCCTGAAAAATGAAGACTTAGGAAACCCTGTATTGACTGCTTGTATTCCTATGCGTACCTCTACCTGCAGACATGGCTTTTAAGCAAGACACATTTAATATGGTCATTATGATACCAATACCATTCTCTGTGTTCCTTCTGTTTCGTAAGTGACTCCTGAAAAGAAATAAAGCCTGAACAGTGAAAATCTGCCCAAGCAGCAGGGATGTGGAGGAAGCAGGAAAAAACTCTCTGGTTTGTCACAATTGCCTACATAAATTACAATCTTCTTTAATCMTGAGAATTTCCCTTGTCCTACAGGGAATTCCTGTTCTGCAAAATGAATTCCATTGGAAATAAAAGAGTTTGCTCTTGAAGTAAATGTAAAGTGGAGTACCTATGCTGGCTTTAGCAGACCTGGGCTGATTGACATCAGCTGAAGATCTGTCCTTGGTTCCCATAGAAAAACACAGAAGAAACTCTTCTCATCAACGGGTCGAATCTTAGAGTTCACTTAATACAACAGAGCTAGAGTTGATGGAGACACTAATGGCTAATATTAGATATGTCAATCAAAATCTATTAATGTGGAGTTGCTAATTTGATTTGCAAAATACTGTAACAAAGATTCATATAATTTTTCCTTAATGAGTATTTGTTGGATATTAAATCAAATGAGCATTATTTGAGAGCACAGCCCTTCTCCAAGTAATATATACATTTACGTGTTGCTTCTAGACTTTGAGCGAATAAGTTTGTACACAAGAGCAAATTTTGATTTTATGCGGAGGGCTAGCACCAGGACTATGCTTCACTGTAGCCTGACACAAGCCAGACTTTAGGTGAGATAATAATGCTGTAAATACTTTGAGTTCACTTCCTTAAACAAACTATCCTATGGCATGGGCTGAATGAAATTCTTCATTGCTAGATTATTTCCTTTAGCAATGTGGACTTAAAAATTATAGTAGCTCAGATCTGTCATTTAGGAACTACATTCTACAAACTGCACCAAGTGCCTTTGCACTCCCTGAATTAAGTGGGACACTCCCCAAGAGAAAAAGCRCTAATTTACAGGCATTTTTGGCAGCACAAGGCTCACAGCAATACTACAGTTTAGATTTATTTTAACCACCCAGGTTATTTTCATTACAGYTAACATAAAAAAACATACTTCTCATTCAAAGTTGTCAATGTTTTGTTTTTATGTAAAAAAATAATAATATTAATAATAAGAATTCCAGATGTTCATGTAAAGGCAGCTCATTAAATCACAGTTGTGCACTCTTCCATGATGTAATTTTCTCAGATAAATTTCTTTTTCTTTAAGCAGGTAATAAATACATAAAGCTTTCCTATCTATATATCTTTTAATCGACTGCAGTCATTTAACCTAGACCCTCTAACCAGATTAATAATAGAAAACGTGTCATAACAATTCCTTACCACAGGATGAATTATCATTATTGTTTTGGCATTGAAAATCCTTTCTGCTACCTCAAATTACCCTTCTTTTCAACAGTGCACAATACATGAATCACTTCCCTAATCCTACATGTTACTAAAAATCACATCCCAGTACAATAGAAGCATCTGACAAGCTACTTTCTGACAGCATGTTAAACTATCATGTTCATGAATTCCCTGAGATCCTCTGGATCTGTTTCATTAATAGAAGTTGCAAGTGAAAGCCAAAGGAAGAACTGCTCAAAGTCTGTGAGAAACCACCCAAAGGCTCAACTTCATATCCTAGCTCGGCCCTTCATCCTCAGCGTTAGGGAAACGGCTTCCCTTTTGCCAAGAAGGTGTTAGGCAGACAAACATCATTAGAGCTCCAGTTATACCTCTTTTGAAATCTAAAAATCGTAAGCATCTGGATTTTGTACAGCTGAGGGCAATTATACTGCTGTTTCCAAACACCAGAAATGTGTATGTATCCGCAGCATTAGGTATACACAGGCTCTCATGCTCAGCTGGCTGGTAAATCAATAAAATTCGATGACATCAGGTGAGTGACACTGGGTTTACACCAACTGAGGATTTAGTCCTCGAGTTTGCAAACATACGTAAAAAAAGGAGTGATCTATAGATCGAGGATATAGTTAAAAACCAAGGAATTAAAAATGCCTAACATTGATTTTTGTCCTGTTACTGACAGCCTCTGTGGTTTCAAGCTAGTTCTTTCTTATAGCAACCTAATAAAACATACTTTTTTCTGCAGGACCTGAGAAGGAGCCAATCCTGCATTCACAGGGAAGCCAAGGGCAAAACTCCCCATGTCTTCAATGTGCAGCATCTGCCCCATAATGTGGATAGATCTGTGCACGTTAAACACTTGCACGGTACGCGTACTGACAAGTAAACTCTGGGCTGTGTGGGCGTGAGAGCGGGACACTGCTCCCAGRTGCGGGGTACCTCTGATCTACCACTCCAAACTGGCAACAGGGAAGCTCCTCCASCTCTTCTCAAGATCAGATCCCAGGGTGGCAAATGCTTTGCTCTGCGATTGCTGAGCTGTCCTTAACCCATGGCTATAACTTTTGAGTGATAGTAGATAGATGCATGGACTTGGGCCCTGCGTAGCTGATCCAAAATCTACATGTTCAAAGGTCTGGAATATACAGAAAGGTTAATAAGTCCATTGCTTAATAAGTCATTGTTTTTGAAAAGTGATTAAACCATCTGCCCTCTTTATGGTCTTCTAAACAAACCCAACTTTTGCTTCTACTATACAGTAATTTGGGCAACTTTTTATGGCAACAAACTAGTGTTCATCAGAAGTGGCATATTTTTAACACTAATTCTAATTATAACAAGCATTGCATTTTGTGTGCTTTCCAATTATCATGAGAAAAGTCAGCATAAGTGTCCTCTCTTATCATAATTATCTGCTTCTAATTTCAATTTTGGCTATGACTTTGCACTCAGTGATGTAAATGTAAATGTTCCTGTCAGATAAAGATTAATTTGATTTAAGCCCTCTTTGTTCTAATTATATATTCTATTTCTGCTCACTATGCAAGTTTCGTTCTAAGCCACATCTGTATTTTATCACAACAATGAAGAAATTCTGTGGTATTTAAAAAGGTAACTACAGGATTTCAGCTGGGCCTGTAAGGCACTGTTATGACATTGTACACTAGGACTGTGCCAAATGAATTAATATTTTAGCTGACTAATTTACAGATTACTGTAATTATTACTTGAATATTAAAAGTATGTGAACTTTTATCAAGTGAAATAAAACTTGTTGCCCTAATTGCTCCYTTTGCTCCTAAGGAAACATGACCTTTATGGGCTTTGAACCCAAGGAAACTGAAAATACTGAAGGATACCCCGTAGGCGGAATAGGAGATTAAACATGAAGAGAGAGATAATTTTATCTCTGACTAACATGGAACATACCTCCCTGATATTTTCCTGTCTAGAAGCCAAGATTTGGGGGATAGTCTTGAGAGATTTCTGTCATCAAGCACATCAAYACTATGTGGGCATTTGGGGAAGAAAGTAAGATATAAATAGCAGATGGGTAATTCTGCTGTATTTGTCCAGATTTTGAGTGAAGTCTCAGACTTATAGGCTTCTAAAACTACTTAAATTATKAGTTTTGCAGAGCCTGCAGAGCTCTTCAAGCCAACAGGCTACAGCCTGCTTTGACCATGACGAGACAGGACTGGCCTGCCACAGCTCTGACGAAGTTCTTCTAAGTAGCCCTGCTTGCACTGCGCTCTGGAGCGAGGCATCTTCCACCGCGAGCATGCCCAGCGAGGCCTCGCTGGCTGGGCTCGAGGCAGAGCTCAGGCGCGAATTCTCTGATGTCTAATAAAGGCTGAGCTCATGTTCCAGCGCATCTGTCAGCAGGGCTTGCAAACTGCCTCTCTTTCATCCTGCTGCTTTCAGAAAGCTTACAGCAACTTTAACAGTATCTAACAGCTTCACTGACACTTGGTTGAAATTGCCTGACCAAATCAAAAGCCTTGATACACATAAGGACACAACCACATATATGAATACCGCCTTTCTTAAACAAGTTATATTCATAAGACTTGAAACTTTGAAGGTTTTACTGAAGTAGGTAGACTTTGTGGCAGTTCTTTTCTGCATTTGCAGAAGTCTGGATTTCCACCCTGAGCATGTTCCTACCTCATTCTCTAAGCCTCTATCTTCTTCCAGGTCTCAATTCCCTCCTCTCTCTCAACAGGAACGCACCTATCTGCTCTAAGAGTCATAAAGAACAAACRATTGTGTCTCATTTTCAAAACATAAAAGCTCTAGGATTCATTACAAATGAGAAAAGTCATTTTTTAATTGAACACTGGAAAAATAAATTTGAAAAATAAATTAAAAAAAATGCTTCCGGTAACTTTATGGTCAAGACTCAACAAGGCTAACTATTATCCAATGCATCCATGGCGCAAGAGCTCTTTGAACAGTTTTCTCCTGACATTTCTGACCACTTCAGGRGGCAACTACTCAAATAAACAACCTAATGACTTGAGAGATCAAGACACTTACCACTCACTGACATTTAGACTTCCAACTTGATCTGTGCCAACTGCTGTCTTAAATGCTGACTTCTGAGCATGTCAAGACTACAAGCTGGCATGTAAATACTTCTGACCGGCCACTGTCTTCAAGATGTGTTCATTGCATCTTCTGAGGATTCTATGTTCTGAAAAAACTATGGCTAAAAATGTTTTACCCAACATCTCATCAATTCATTCCAGTATTTATAAATGAGGGATGGGATTCACACCAATGCATTGTTTGCTGTGGTTGTTATACAGTTTTGCTTTTTCAATTCCTTTGTTTATAAAAATACTGCTGTTCTACTTGCCATAACAAAAATACACTGCTGGAATATTGCTGTGATCTCAGCACRGTATTTCTGGACGGGGGTAACCTTCTGTACCTTTTATCTGGAGGAATTTGGCCCAGAGAGGAAGAAATCAAACAACACGTGATTCAGAGTTGCTGCAGAGCCCGTCACCTCTCATCAGCTTGTGATTTAGTGTAACCCAAACAGGGACAGCCCTGTTATTTTGTGTAGGAACCAACATGACATTATCCAGAGCCAGGAGGTCATTGGTTTAAATCTCAGCTAATCTGATGTGTCAGACCAAAGGCTCAGATTAGGCAGTTTTAGAAAAAGGAAACATTCCTCCGCAATTTAATATTATAATTAACTACGGATACAACTACTTCAAAAGGAATAAAGCTTTAACAACAGAAGATAATGGGTCAGATTCACTGCTGGTATAAACCGCCAGACCTATGCTGATCTAACGGAGCTCTGCCAACTTCGACTAGTGGCAAATTAGTGACAATTAATGAATTTCAGTGATCAAACTCCAGTTAATTTTTCATTACTGAAATAATCCAGTTGGGGATGTGTGTGTGCACACAAACAGTGGTACTTCAGTTGTCAAACAACAACAGATTATTTCTGGATTACAAACTTCACATAAAAAGGAACTGCAGAAGCAGTTTGGGAGTAGGGTAGTTTTACCTATTAATTTTGTTTTAGCTAATCTTTCGAAAACAGTCAGGTGCTTACTGCTACCAGAAATCACTCTGGAGACTGGAGAGATAGGGAAGATACGTACTGTAAATTCTCTACCTACAAGTGCAAATATTTCTAATAAATAAATGATTCTTATTGAAATAGGTTGGACTACATCCATTTTCAGATAAATATTGGCAGCACGTGCTTTCCTGGAGAACACGCAATAAAAATATTGAACTAGTATTTAAGAGAAGTACATTAGTAAAAATGTCTACCATAAACTTATAATGTACATTTTCAAACTGAAATATCTTTGTAGCATTATAAACATCATTAAAAATGAGAACTTCAGGACACTGGCTAACTTCTCCCACAAACTCAACTGTTCTCACCACGTTCTCACCTAGTCGGGAAGGGCCATTAGAATTTGTTAGGCTCATTCTTTACAAAATACAATCTTCAGAAACAAGGTCTTGATTCAGGAAAGCACTTAAACATGGGCTTGAGTGTTCTTCCAAAAATACGTGATTTCTGTGTTGGGATCTTGCTTGGGCAAGTATTTGTGGAATTCTAACAAAAATATAGTTCACCTGTGTTCAATTCAATAGCTTAAACTCCACGGTTAGCCTGTATGTCAAGTGCTTCAGTAGAGAGGGGTCTAGCATGTTTTTCTTTCATTTTGCAAATATTTGCTTTTTAAGAACATGAACAGATAAATAATAATTGAAGCATCAGCAAATATGATAGTCAATTTGTATAAGCAGATAAAATCCAGCTTTCTACAGAGCCCCTTATAAACCCATACTTCAATTGTGGGCACTTCCGTTCAAGAGTACTTCTGGATTCATACAAATGTAATGAGAATAACACTGATATGTTGCCCCTACTTCATCAATATATTCGAGGGGAAGAGGGCAGGAAACAGAACAAAAGTGAAAACTGTCTGAGGCTGACAAAGGTTGATTGCTTCTGAATGACCTTAAATGCCTCTTCCTGATCCTGCAGCATTGCCTCCTGCCCTGGAACTACCGAGTTGCCTCTTAAATTCATTCRTATTATTTGCATCAGTGGTCTCCTCTGGCAATTTATAACTACACTTAAAATTTACCCCATAGTGTGTAATTTTCTGTGCAAAAAGCACAAAACTACAGAGCAGTCACAGAGCTAAACCAACTATCAAAACAGTTACTACTCACGGTTTCTCCTCAAGAATTTAAAGTAGTGTTACCCTAAGGCAGCTCTTTTCATAAAACAAGAAGTAAAAAATACTTYTGACTCCTGCATACAAGAAATAATTAAAAATGCATAGTACAAAAACTGTGGAAATGAATGAATTTTGTGGATTTCCTACTTATTAAATCTTTATTATCCCAGGAGCAAAAAGCTGTATCACTACCATCTCCCTGATTTAAGCCAAGCAAGATGGCAGAGTTATTCATTCTCAGAACTACTCCATCTCTACCTTTTGTGGACTAAAAAAAAGAGAGAGAGAGACTGTGCTTTACCCAGGTAAATGGGTGACAGGACAATTGTGCTTGAGATGAATGATATTAACTGCAGCACAAGGCAAGGAAGAAAAAACGAATTTTAATGGTGTTGAAAACTACAGCCTTAAGAAATGTAGTGGATGACTCTATTCAATGAAGCAATCATTGAGAAGTTCTTGGCAGGATGTCAAAAATTACATTTAAGAGGACAATTAAAACGGTATAATGCAAACGCTATAATTAGAACCATATCGAGTTGAGCAACATACTATTTTTGTTCCAGGCTGTTAAAAGAAAAATCCTCCATGAACTGTTGCCAGTGCTTATTGTTATATTTACCAGATAATACAGATGTAGTAAGAAGACAAATTTTCCTGCCATATAGATTAAGTGAAAAAATATCTTTGTACCTGAGTTTTCTCTGATAATCACTTACTTCCCAGAAATGACTTATGTATCCATATATTTACAATATTTTGCAGGGACAATGGCCTAGGTCCCCCTTCGTGTTCTGCAAATTCAGGAGTACTCCTGTTACGGTGTCAGACTGCTGTGCAGTGTAAACCAGCACCACTTAATTTGCACCAGTTGAGGAAYAGCCCAGAACTTAAAGCAGAACTTGCCAGAAGTGCTACAGGGAGCCCAAATTTCATCTGTAGAAAGTGAAATGGGCATGTGTATCACACGTGAAGATGCTGAAACCATGGAAGTAGTAAAATGAGAAGAATTTGCCTCAAAAATAAAGTTTACACTTTCTAATTATTGAATGCAAGCCTTAARCAAGGGGTTTGCATAAAACAGGAAGACAAGTAAGAAAAACATTTAAAATCAGATGCAAACTACTACCAGGACAAACCTCTATTTCATTTGGAAGTTGTCAGACCCTGAACCAGCAAGGCACTTAGCAGAAGTGTGTGAGCAAGTAATTAAATCAGGGACTTCCAAAACTGCGAGCAGCAGCAGCCCTCCGAGAGGACCTTTCTGGTTGCTCCTCGGAAATGTCCTCTGAAACGGCACCGCGAGGTCGCACTGACACAGGAAGGAAGAGTAACCAAGCGCGGTCACTTCTGATGGAAACATGGTGGATCCTCCTGGCAGGAGGGATGGCATGGGATGATGCTGGAGCAGCATAGGGCCCTGGCTCCACTTACTGCCACCTCCAGCAGCACCGCGGTTTAGGAGGCACCTGTGGAGGCCCACAAGTCCCTGGAGCTCCCTGTACTCTGGGCCATAGCTAATAAGGGACTTCAAAGCTTTGAATAGGCTGAATTTCTCAACGATTATCCGACATAAATTTCAGAATCTTTTGAAGATGGTTTGCGTCTGCTCAGGGGGGGTCCATTTTAAAAGGCAATGGGAGAAGCTGCAATTAAAAAAAAAAAAAAAAACAACCCTCATTGAAGTGTGCGATAACTTCACAGTGTGCTTTCCCTTCCTCCTTAGTGCTCTTGTCCCAGCTACGCAAGTCAGGGATCCCAATGTGCTGGGTATCTCAGGTAGGGGCAACATCAGAAACCACAAGGAAACCTTGGATGAAACCTAGTTTTCCAGTCTAGGCCTGAGAATCCAGCAATTCAGATGCTACCTAGTGTTCGATACTGCCTCTTTGTGGAAAAATGCTGTTATACATTGTAAAGCTTTGCTGTTCAGCTTCTGATCTGTTTTTGGAGAACAGTTTCTCTGAATGTACCACGAAATCTCATGGAAGATCTCCTAATATGGAGCTGTATTTCCTGGGGGAACACTTCCATGAAGAAATAGGCAGTGGAATACATAAGAGGTAGATGCAAATTCCAACAGTACAAATAATCATAATGTTCAGCATAGTGATTACACTGTACGCAATGCAAACTCCAGCAGAGAAAGCCTACACACATGCACCACTTCTGTGGAAGAAAAAGCAAGTATAACATTTAAACTTAAACCATGCTGGCTTTCGTCTTTCTCGCACACTCCAGACTGCATAAATTCAACAGCATATTTTACTTTTCTTTACAGGTCCTGATTAGTCCAGGTGAGATAGAGGGTTTTTTTCCTTAGCCTAAGAAATCAGCTGTTATACTGAGTGGTAAAACATTACAAAATTAATGAACAGCCTATTAAAAATACGTCTTCATCATAAATAGTGCTATTCCATGACTAAGCCTACAAAGAAAGCTAGTTACAAATTTCACAGATACCGTAGTCATCGAACTAAATAATAAGTCAATTATCTTTAGCAATGCATTTATTTATATACATGAAATGTAATAGATATTCGTAAGATACTTCTCTTTGTTCATGACAGATTGCTTGAGATTATCTAAGCATTATTGAGCCCTCTAGAACAATGTATCAGTAAAAAAAGAAAAAGGAAAAATACAGACCAAATTTATAAAGGTCAGTGAGTAATTGTTAACCTTGGAGGGGGAGGAAATCAGTATTTTTTGCCGACATCACTCAGAGCCTCTTGTAAATCATATTCATATTCATATACTTAAGCATTAATTTACATACTTAATTTCTGACAGGTTGACAACTGCAGTCCTTCTATCCTCTTGGTGTAAAGTAAGAAGTCAATTGTTATTCAGTGTATCAGTTACAGTGGTAGTGCCACTAACTGTATTTTATATAATGTGCTATCTGCAGAAAAGCAGATAAGAATTTGATTTAACATCCAATTAAAAGCCGTCATTGAAAAATTACTTCAAATAAGCCTTTTATTTTCTTTAATCAGTCCTCAATTCAAGCCTTCCTTGGACCTACTGAACCAAGCATCAGGACTCATGAATTTTGATTAAAAAATTTGAGCCCATTTCTAACTTAAGCAGATTTTTTTTGTTGCACTGTTTGATAGAAATTTAATAAATCTATGAATCCTTGCCAGCGTCATTTATCATCTTTTTTTCCGCAAGACTAGCCTATTATGCCTCGGCAGTAAATTATGAGGAAGCCAGCAAACCAAAACTTTTCAGTCCGATACTGAAGAAGAGATATAATCACTTGCATTGAACCATATAATTATAGTAGAATATGAATCTCTGAAACATTAGGTCCTGTTTTGAATATGTAATACCCATGCTTTGAGAGCCTACAAAGATTTCTAGCTGATCTAATATAGCTCAGTTTAGCATCATATTGAACAATTTGCTGTTAATGAAAATGACAGCAAAAGCCATAAACAACAAGCTGGGAGACTTGGTAAGAATTATTAAGGAAACTTTCTCGTGTTTGGAAGAACAAATCAGAAAATCAAACAGTCACCTTTCAGGATGGAGTCAGGCATAGTTACCCTGAACAAACCTGGGAACTTAAGTTAAGGCTGTGTTTATGTAGCTGTGCTAGTTCAAGGCTGAAATTGGGCCCTTCTGTGAACTCCAGTCACTGTGCACCTGGCTGAGAACAGGGATTTCCCAAAAGCCCTGGGCACAGCTCGCAAATTCCCGCCAACGCGCACGGCGCACTGTTTCCTCTCGAAGGGCATCTTCACCCACACGCGCACACGAGGCTCTACAGACAGCGCCGGGGGCTGTGTGCTGGGCTGCAAGGTGGCACCGGGGCACTGTCACTCCCCGGGTCCCCCCCAGGAGCCCCAGCAGACCATGCGCAGGCCTCCAGGGGAGACAGCTCCCCCGCGGCGAGTCAGACCAGGAGTCCAGGTCAGCCGCTCCAAGTCCCGCTGCAGRCACCCATTGTGGTTGCTCCTGGCTCCCTGGCAGCCGAGGAGAAGACTCCCATCCTTTCAGACACCAAATTTTGGGACTGGGCAATGTAAATTGTAAATGTAAATTGCCCAGTGGGTGTGTTGGCATCTCTCAATACACAGATTGTCCTGGGAATGTTAGCGAGTCATGTATATGTGAACAAAGACAGAAGAAAGAAAAAATCAGATGCATTTTTGAACAATGTCCAGCCTTTCTCTGGTCCTTTCTCTGTTCAAAAATGTTTCCAAGCAGATGAGGGTTGCTCCACAGGCTTTGGAAATACTGAGGCCCAGGTCTATGACCCACCCTTGCCCACTGTGGTCACTCCATTTCTCCCCAAGCTCCCTATGCTCCACCCCAGACAGGGCCCATATGGTACTGCACACTGGCCAGACTGGAGCCATGTATGTACTGGTGAGCTGCTTATAGCAAATGCATGCTACCAAACACAACATGCAGCTGCTGCACGCTGTCGGCCTTTCCAGCAGACCAACAGCATCTCACCCCCAACCCCTCTTATGGAAACAAAGCAATATAGCCATAATTTTGCAAAATATCGTAATTTGATTGGGTTAAGTCCATTTTTTGGTCTTACCTAAACTAGTTTCTTCCACCATGACTTGGAAATGGAATTCTCAAATTCTATTGGAAAACTGATTTTGTAGAACTATCATACTTGTCCATGGTTGGTTTTTTTCCTAATTTGAAAATGACCTGGATCTCTACAGTCTGGTGGATGCAACTGTGGCAGAAATGCTGTTCTCCACTGTAAAGCACCATCATCTTATTTTGCTTTCAAATCAAACTGGAACTTCTGTGTGAGAGTCATGACATAAAGTATTTAAAAAAAAAAAAAAAAAAAAAAAAGGCCTGAAAAGAAAGGTTAGGCTGAGTTGTGAGAAATTTAAGTACCAATGCACAAACAAGGATGGATATTCAAAGGGAGAAAACAGAATTTTAAATGAAAAAGCCTGTCAAGTATTCAAGAATTAATTAAGAATAGATCTAAAAGTAGATGAATATTCTACTTGAGTGGCTGTAGCATCATCAATTTTTTGCTAATAAAGCAGCTATTTCTTCTGACACTATCTCCTAAAGGTTGATATTTCTCACATTATAGCTGCTCTGCCTTTTCTTAATGGACAAAGTACTTCACGATCATTTAGTCAGGGGTGTGCAAACACTGGTTTATGTCAGTATTGCCTTACAACATAAATGACTTGGCTAAAATCAATGTACTCTCCTGTAGCCTGGAGATTCTTTAGATAACTGAGTTGCAGGAGACCAGAAGGTCCCTATATAACAGTTGGTCCCACAAATTTTCATTATGATTTCTCTATTTACACATATGTCAAACTCATGAACAGAAGGCTGTAGGTATGAAGTTGGTTTGCAAAGACATTGATTATTACACATAACTAAGTTCTTATTTGCAAATGCAGCTGGTGTACGAACATTCAGCGCGTTCAGATCCAGCCATTCTTACGGGATTCCAGACACAGATCAGCCTAGCTACCAGCCTCCGTTTCCCTTATAGCACTTTCTCATCCCTCTCCTTTAGAGCTAGACATAACCTCAGAGTGTATCTTAAAAAGCTGGGCCAATCGCTCCAGATTTCATAAATACTTGTTTAGGAAATCATGCAAGTATCTGGCTGGCAGAAAGCTGCCAATCAGCTCTGCAATCTTAAATATTTTAAGAGCTTCTTAAAGTAAAAATAATGCAAATTGCATTTCCTCTGATCCATGCCAGGGAACAAAACTCTTTTTGCCTTTAATAAACTCGGTAAACGAAGTGTAACCATACCTGCTAAATTACCTAACTGATGATCTCCTGGCACAGAGAAAATTTTTTGTCTAATAAAAACAAAATTGCCCATTGTGGGCCATTTTGCATTAGGCTCAGAGGAGTGCAGGGAGTAGAGTTTCCTGCCCTGATTTTGATGCTCTCTACAGGAATTGCCCTCTGGCCCCTTGGCAAGAACTCCCTGACCCAGCTGAGCTTTCTACTGAATAGCTCAGCAGGGCGCAGGAGCCAGTTGCGTGGTTTCACACGGAGCAGAAAGCTGTGGAGCTTTTCTCCTGAACGGTACCTCGGCCATTTTGAAACATCTGCAAGAGCTGCTATTCGCGGTGTGGAGGGAGGGGGAAGGAATTCTCCAGCTGTTACGTCTCTGCTGAGTCTTTTTTATTTCCATCTACTGCCCTCATGATGATTTTGAAGGACACCAAATGGTTTCCATTATTCAGAGTGGAATAACATCTGCTCTACAAATATTGTTACTCCTTGGGAAGTACCTCATTCAAGCAGCAGCTCTCCTTATAACATTACAATACAATACAATTTATTTCATACAGCATTCAGAAGACACAGTCTCACAAACACATTAGAGAAAGAAAAAGGGAGATAATGAGAGAGAACTGCAAACAACATGAAAAATGAGGATGGTGTTGAAAGAAGAGATCTTGTTCTGCAGCTGAAGGGGGTGGGAAGACCACGTCCCATAGATATAAGACAGCTCAAGAGAAAAAAATGACCTCTCTGCAGCACAGCAGCTAATACGCCAAGCAGGAAAACTGTCACAGCAAAGTGGCCATGCTGGGAGAGGGTATGTGAGCAGATGGACATGAGGTCAGTAGTATGGAATAAGTCCAAGTTTTGAGGTTTGAGTTCTATTTAGATTTCAACTGAAAGCTAAGGAAGAGAAATAGAAGTTATTGAGCCCTGCTTCCTTGGAGTACAGCAGAAAGAAAAGAAATAAGAAAGGAAATCAGCTCAGAGTAGTGAATTTTAAAGATTGGACTTCATATTTCCTATATGCATGTGCAGGGTAGAAGACACAAACACTAAGCTCTGACCGAAATCAGAATGTTCTTTTAGGCCCCTTGTTCTTCCGTAAGATATTTGCTAGTGCAGGCTAACAATAATCCAAAGACTGGGTGGCATCTGGCTTCGTAGCTTGTGYTCTAGCAAAACAGAGATCAAATGCTTGCTGGACAGCACTTCATGATCTAGCTCTTTTTTTAACAGTTTAATTAAAATATTTAAAATCTCACAAGGATAAGAATATGCTTGCCTGCCTAGGACATGGACACCTGTATCTTTTTATTTTCATTTTCCTACTATTGGGATCATCTTGACAAAGAATTAAAGAAAGAAATATGATTACACAGGGTTATATTCAAGCATTAAAATGATCTAAGTGAGTACTAGTTTTATAATTTCTTTTTTGTTCAGGGGACAAGTGAATTTATCAGCATTTCCAACATTTCAATTTACTATGGTTGGACTAATCCTACAATTCCTCAGCACCTGTCAGAGGGGCACCGAAGACTTCCCAGGACTTACGCCTATGGAGATGCAGTCATCAAATTACAAGAGAAAGCACAGACATCTGTACAGATGACCTCTGAGCAGATCTTTGTAAAAGATAAATTGAGGAGTTATTTATTGTACTTCTGCTGAAAAACTGTTTAACCAGATTTAATGTAATTTTTGGACTAGAGATAAGATCTATCTAATGCTTATACATATAATTTCTGTGTGATCTCAAGTTGTATCATTTGTACATACTTGTATAGTCATTATAAAGCTTATATGCTTAATGTTATCCACACCTTCGCCTAATGTGCCAGATGATGTAACTTGTGGTTTTAAAGACATCATGACATTTAAAGGTCTATTTCCACAGCTATTAAAAACTGTTTAGAGGCACATAAAATAGAAGTATGTTTATATTGTTTAAAAAAAAGAGTCTTTCAAAGTTAATATTTTTAAAATGTTGATTCTATAATCCTGTGCCAATTCTTACCGATTTTGATTGGTGAACAAGGGACTAGTAAGTATTTTAGTCGGTAATTCATAGCGTTTTCAGCCTCAGAAGAAAAGCAAAAGACGTACTCAGTTTTTTGTAAACCACAGCACTTCTAACAGTTAATCCAAAATCTTATCTATTACATTCATCTCTAGCATTTATCATTTATAAGYCTGAACTGTATTTTGAGGGAAGTAAAAAGCCTCAGATGTATGTGAATTTTAAAATAATACCTTTAAAAGGTATTAACTTTATATTTACATAAGCATCTAAGATTCATATTTTACTTTAGGTTACCTTAGAGCATATATCTGTGTTATTTCAACATGACCACTACAACTTATTTCAACATTACCACTATGCTTAGAGGAACAGTTAAGAGTACAGAAGAGTCTTTAAAAAAAATAATGTGTTTAGAGAAAGCTTTCTGCAAAGGAGGAAGCTTGGCCCTGTGAACACAACCGAGACTCCTGGAAACCTGGCAATCAACTCCTAAACAAGCTTGTTGGCTGGACRTATCAGGACGGTGTGTGTCTTTATCAAATTCAGCCTTTCCTCCGTGTAACGTGTACAACAGCAGCGCAACCTCATTAATAGAAAAACCTGGGGATATTACCACCTTCCAGACAGGCATGCCGTGGCAGCTGCTTGTGCCAGTATGTGTCCTTCTAAGTTGCATACTTAGGATTGCTCATGGCAAACGACTACTTCAGGACAAGACAAAAGAGCAGAAACAGTACCTAAAGGGGAGTGTGAAGCACAAAGAGCAGCGCAGCAGCCAGAGCAGCAGGCACAGCGGAGGCAGCAACAGACTGACGTTTGCCTCTCCAAGTCATCCAGATTAATGAGCTCTAGAAATGTGGGGTCCCACTGTATTAATATCCATTACATAATGTGCTTCCTCACTGAGTAAAYAGAGGATTCAAGATGCCTGGGGTATAGACAGTTTCTTACTGAAGATAATGGGCCCAAACTGATTTTAGATACAGGTCCCTTTCCCTGGAGACAATTCCTAATGATCTCCAATGCTACAATGGCATGACAAAAATATAAAGCAGTCACATTAGCCTAGATAGATCTTTTCCAATTACCCTGACTCCTGAAAGCAGTCTATCATATCTTATTCATAAAATTTGTAATTTTCTCYGTTTGTTCTTACATAGTCTTTCTACTATTGCCCATTGCATTTTAAGTGGAATAGCCTTTTAGTTTTTGTGGGCACACCACAGTCTCAAGTAACAGGAGCCAATGCTTCTCACAGGTTGTTCTTTATCTTAGTTCTCTTTCCTAGTATTTAATTGTACTATGAATGTTTTATCAAATTATACTACTGGAAATTGCTAATATTACAAATGCATAATTATAATGGATGTAGATATTTTGGAAATACAGGGTATCTGATATTTACTCCTGCTGGAAACTCTGGAAAGGTTTTGCTTCCTGTTTCCACTTGTCTCCATGAAACTAGGTGAGGGTTTGTCCCAAAACAAATTAGTATTTTTTCAGTCATACTGTCAAATTAAAACATTTCTTTATGCTTGTGAGACTGAAAGCCACAATTTTGAAGCACTAATTACATTCACTGTTGGTAGGCAGTACATACGCACACACTGATACATTAAAAAGATGGCAGTTTTCCAAAAAAAAAAAATCTAGCAGCCAAAAATATTAAACATTAGTAATTTATAAGGAATGATCTAGTTTTAAGAAAAGACAAACTTTTTGATCAACCGCATTTTTTATATATACTATGAAGACAAATAAGTGTTCTTTTCTATGCATTGAAGCTATATGGCGGAATTTTAAGCAGAAAATAAAGCTCCCAAAATGCCCTGGAATGCACTGTCTTCGATAGCTCTCATTGAAACCATAGATGTCTGATCAGAAGAACAGTAACACCAAAACCATCATGTTTTCCTCCTACAGGCCCTTCTCGCCACTGTAAAATGCAGCTGGAGCTCTGCCTCCCGCCGCGGGGGCAGCAGCGCGCTCCCGGGGCACTCTCACCACGGCTCCTCGGGCGCACGTGCCGCCGGGGCAAGCGTTGGGGAAAGAGCTAGCTCCTGCTATTTAACTAAAATACCCGGTATTTTCCATTTCCCCACTTCAGAGCAGTTGCCACCTACAAAAATTCAAGTGATTGCAATTTTCTAGTAAGTGCTATTATAATCAAAGCGGCTCCTATGACCCTCCAGTCACGGGTTACGGCCCCACCGTGCTCGGTGCTGCACAGCCACCACCAAGAGAAGGATTTGCCTCAGAGAGCTTCCCCAAGAAGCGTACAAAGGGAAGCAACAGCACGCAGAAGCACGAGGACCAGCGAGCTCGGCTTGCTCAAGCCATCGCTCTTCCGGCGCGAGGACCACTGGCGGGGATGTTCGCACGCAGTGACGGCCTGGGATGTCTGACGATGAACATACGGAAACTTCCTTTTGGATCAGACCGCCAGAGTCAGCTGTGCAGCGCAGTCCCAGGGGCGCGAGCGATACCAGCGCCGCGCGGGGAGAACGCGTTTGGTGACTCTGTGGCTTCCCTCCCTCAAGCTGCCTGTCCCCTGGAGGGGCTCCCCGGGGACGAGCCGGCACGTGTGGCTTGTGGCTTTCCCTGCTGCTTGCAGCATCACCACRCTGGGTAAGGCACATCAGAGGAGTGCCGAACATGGACTGCAGCTCCACTGGGATCTTGCTTTTTATTCCCTGTGTTGCAAGCAAAACCCACTAGCAGCCACACTGTAACTGCTACGGCAGGACTGTGGTTTGCATGCAATTAAATGTTACGGCAATTAGTCTTGGGCCCTATCGACTATCTTATCGCAGGGCAGATCTGGATTGCCTGTTCTTGCCTGATTGAGGCAAAGGCATTAATATCGGCACAAAACGATTTGGCCGTATGTTTGTATATTTTGTTCTAATAATGCTCCAGGACAGACTCAAAGGAGCGACATCTGCAATATTTACAGTGACAAAGTGATGGCATAATGTGTGTGTCTCTGTGCAGAACAATTTGTAAATGTCTCATTAAAATGTACTTTTTGTTTCTTTCCTCTTTACCTTAAACTAGTTCATCTTCTTCTTGGCTTTCACTGCTTCCTGGGAGAAAATGTCAAATTGCACAGTATTAAAACAGCTACTCTAGTTTGGGTTTTTCTTTTTTTTTTTAACATATCCTTAGCTGCATTATTCTGACACTTTCTGTGGTCAAAGAAATCATTTGGAAATTCGTATGTTCAGAATGATTTGTCATTTTCATTTTATTTTGCTTATTTCTAGGACAGCTACTTATAACAGCTACAGTTGTCTTCCATGAAGCAAATTAGATCTAACTTTGCATGTGSTAACACTGTGATACGCAGTTCACTGTGGTAACACACACTCCATCRCTGCACGCTTACACTCAAAATGTGGGAACAGGAGTGCAAGGGATATTCAACCTATTTCAAAACAACGAGAAGAAAAACAATCTCAGATGTAATCTACCCARACTCAAAGAGGGTAATTAAGAGAGTTATGGAGAAGAAACATACATGTCTGGTATCACATGTCCAGCAGTATCCTTAAATGATGTTATTACTTGCCATATGTTTTGCCATTTTCCCTTAGTGTTTATATACATATATAAAAACTCTGCTTATGTATATGCAACACATTAGCTTTTATGGGAACAAATCAAATATAATAGGCAAAAGGTACTTCATTTTTATACGAAAGGTATGACCAAAAGTAGAGCATAAAAACTGTTAGAGATGCAGGACTGTTCTTGTCCATTGAATAGTCCTTTTTATATGTTCAATAAATTGACCACGGAAAGTGAACATGCCTCCAGCCAATCAAAGTTTTAGTGTTCTCCCATGGAACATCCACCCGCTCCGTTCCCATTACATTTCTTTGCAGCTTCTGATTGCAAAGGAATATAAAAACTATAACTAGGTAAGACTGAAATGAAGCAGGGATAGGGCTAAGCCATAAATTTAGGATGCAAACTTTCCCAAAATCTAAAGGTGTTTGAACCCAAGATTTTGGCTCAGACCCATCCTTAATTTGAAGCAGCATCTGGCAGGCCAAATGCTGTGCAAACATGGCACTATGAAAGACAAAAGTCTCCCGCACCACAGAGGCTGGAAGAGACACTCTCTCCAAGGAGGACGGTGCCTCTCGCGGGAAGCATGAGGGTGGGAGAGCAGCAAGTTGCAGCTGCGGAGGGACCCGGGTGCCCAGCATCCCTGCGGCACCTGCCTCAAAGGACAGCAACAAGAACAGCAAGACCTCCTGCTTTGGTTCACACAGGGGTTCCCAGCCCTGATGATCCTCTTACTCTGCTCCCCATTCTTGCCCTGAGACCTCAACCGTGTCCAGCTCACAGAGAAAACTGCCAAGAGACCGGATTTCTGGCTCCCTAGCCCGGAGAACAGCCATCCTTCTCAGCAGGTGAAACACCATGTCCAGAGCTAGCAGAGCTCCTTACAAGGTCCCAGGAGTCTTCTCACACCTGATTCGTAAAAGCATTTAGTTGCCTAAAGAAGCATAGAGGTTCCTACATGGATTTTACTTAGGAACAGAAGAAATTTCAAAAGTACCTTGAGCCCTGTATTCCTAGCAACCTGGAAAGCCCCAAACATTTCTGAAAACCTCACTATGCAGCCTTACGCACAGGTTTGGTCTTCCAGCCATAAACTCACAACTTTCCACATAAACCAGACAAGATGTTTTATAATGGTATTTGCACATTTAATGTTAATTGATAGTTAATTACATCTGAAAAACCTATCTATGTATTTTAACAGGTTTGAACATGACCAAAAATAAGTGGCTTATTAACTGCTGTGAGGAACATTTCACAATAGGATCTGCATTTTTCTAGAACTCTGTAATTAAAGTATGCACTTACGTGACCACAACATTTTTAAACAGCTGGCACATGGGGCTGAAAAAATAATTAGTTTTCAATAAAAAAGTTGCTTTTTATTACCCAGGCAAAGTTCTCCAGTGACTTTTAAGGATCTGCCAAGTGAAATTCAAAAATGAAAATAGAGTCTCTATGCTGGCTGTTAGCCAAGCTGAATGAAACACGAATACGCTGATTTGTGCCAAGTATTAGACATGTTGAACTGAGGCAAAGTGGTTAAGTATCTCCCCAGGTTTAATGTTACATAAAACAGTGTATCTACCCCCAAAAACGCTGCACTCAGGGGCCCACTGCTGTGGCTTTCACTTGTTTTATCCTCCTTCTCCCAGCAGTCAGGAAATGAAAAAGTAGTTCAGAAGACAACCGAAATATTTCTCTTCAAGAAGCTGAGACCCTTGGCAGCAAGGCCATATATTTGATTTTAACTGTAAAATAATTAGGGGTAGGTAGAAGAAACCTAGTAACAAACAGAGTATCGCAATCCGATGGCACCTGCAGACAGCGGAGCCACGGGATCCCTCCGGGCYGCCCGCGCTGTGCAAGGCTCCCCGCAGCGCCGAGCAGCCTCCTGCGGCCACGGGCACCGAGAGCGGGCGGCCACAGAGCTCCTGTGCGTGGAGTCACCGCAGGATTAAGCCTCGTATGTGGCATTTCTCTATTTTACCACTTTTGCTTTGCTGATAAAAAAGGGTTCTTGAGAGACAATTTTATTTTATGTTATCAAGTCTATAATCCCCATAGCTAGATGATGCTTTACCGCAGTACCTGAGAATGAGGCTACRGATCTTACCCACTCGGATAACGTGCTTCTTCCCGTTACAAGTCCAGCTTATAACTCTCTCTCCATTTATATTAATGATAATGTCTTTAYGTATAGGCAACCTACACAGAATAAGGAAACTAGTAAGAGAACATGACTTCACTGGTCAGAGCACAAGGTACTTTCTGCTAAAACAAGAGGCTCAGACCCAAGAATTTACAGATGTAAATTTACTGGAAGATGCTATCAAAATCCCAAACCTCCCAGGTGCCTTCATCTTTTTCACCACTTGACAAAAGGAGATAATGCAGATCTTAAGATCTCGTTTTTTCCCATTTCTCATCAATTAATTCCCAAATATTTAAAGAAATGCTCACTTGAAAGTTGTTGTATTTAATTCATGGCTACCGTGAACTCACATTGCCAGTCCTCCCAAGTTATATGGTGGAATTACAACTGGCAGCCAAGTGCCTGACTGAAAGCACTGAACACACTGTGATTTAAGCCAGGACCTAGAGGTACTCTGGCCCAGTCCACTCCCCAGCTGCAGTAGGAGTTATTTTTTATAGTACAATTTGTCTAYTGATTTACTACTATTGTTAAATGGATTCTAAAATTTGCTTAAACATTTGTGTTTGAAGTTGAGGGAAAAATAGCTTCATTAGCAAAGGTTGAGTCTAATAAAACAGAAACAAATCCTCTGCCTCCTAACCCCCATCTACTAGCTCTTAACAATTTAAGCAAATAGCAAATTGTGGTAAACGAATACCAAGAACAGGGGAAATAGAGGCAAATTTGTATTATGTGCTCCAACAAGGATAATTACCACGCTATTGTTAATTTAATACATAAATACTACCAGAATGGAAAAACATTTCAGAGTTTGAGCGTGCTATCAGATCCCCTTCCACAGCCCAATGCTTCAGCAAGCCAAACCTGGAACCAGTTACTTCAAAACATATTTTTAATTAAAACACACAGGCTATTTTCAGGTGAACAAAATCACAGTGGATTCAATGGCAAAGGGCTGGCTGAAGCTGCATTTGCACACAGAGAAAGCTGGTGTTAAATCATTGCAGTAAAGGTGCTCTGTCCAGAAGGCTTTCAAGTATCACAAGTAAAATAAGTCTGGGTTGCTTAAGTTCTTACAGCTGATCCCCTTTCATGGAAAAAGCCAATTACAGATCACAGATGTCTCGACTAATCCTTTTAAATATCATGGAGGCAGGAAATAATGTGAAAGTGCAATAAATGACAATTTGTATAGCTCGGGTAGTGGTGGAATAAGAGGACTCATGGAAAACAAATACAGAAAGGCTCAAATGTACAAAGGAAAAACTAAGGCTTATACTAACATTCAAACTCAGTATCATAAGACTGGAGACTATGGGCTAGATCCTGCTCTGATTTACAGCCTGTAAATCCCTTTCAACTGCATGGAGAAAAATTAAACACAGAATGGCTGCCTGCACTATTGAATTACTTGTTCCTCCTCCCTTCACCTYCCTTCCCCTATCTCAACATTACATTTTATTTAACTTTTGTATAATTCCTGAAGTTCATTTTAATCAAGGGAAAGGAAAATTCTGTTTTCTAATAGCGCCTGCATCTTTCCAAGGCATATGTCTGGTAATTAGCATGGTGGGATCATTAGCATAAATATACAAAGAAATTTGATTTTAGAGCACAAATACCGGGTTTGCTATGGAGCAATATAGGACAGGTGACAAGCCCAGCTGGGAAACCTCTTTTTCATTTTTCTGTGACCACAAATCAGACATCTTGGGCTCACAGCAGGACAGGCTCTACTGGCAGTAATTGGCACCATCTGTAGCTGTCAGAGCCCTGCCTGGCATTCCAGCATTTCATCTTTCCAGTCAAGGCATTCATCACTAGTCCAAAACTCAGCCAGCTGACACTGAAAGATTAACTTGCATTGATTTGCTTGGATAAGCTCGCCTGTGCCTCAGTTGGTACTGAACGTTCCTGTTTAATAGCCATCACCATCACAAGATGTTTACAAGGTGATTGTCTACTTAGCTTTTTCCAGGCCCCTTTTTGGTCCTAATGTGTTTGCAATTATTAGAATTTGGGAGATAGCAAATTAAAAGAAAGGAAAGTGAACATAGCCAGCAAGCACAGAGACACAGACTTAATGAAAGGATTAGAAATTCACAGCAGCGGCTGTTCACTGGTCTGAAATGAGCAGCTTCTCCCACCCCTGTGTGTCAGGAGACAAAACTTGTTGATTTGGGGGTTCGGCAGCCGACCGAGTCTCCTCCAGCTGTCAGTCTGCACAACAAAATTACATGAAACCGCTCTTATTTTCAAACACAATTTTCGAGTACTAGGGGAATTTGGTTTACATTTGCCAGRAAAGCTTTATGGTAGCTACACCAGATGCAAAGTTCAACCTCTTTTTCTTAATTACCTAATGCTATACCTACTTACTAGTGTTTTGAAGCCTCTGATGTGTTCCAAGTGCACAGAACTTAATCTTTCACAGTCATACAAGGGTCATTACTATTTCAATTTAGAAATCTAATGTGTTCTGTAGAATGTTTTCGAGTGAACAAATTACAACTTGAAAGTTACAATTTTACGACTATTTTAGTAAATCAAAGCCAAATCTGAGGGCTTCCCAGGCAAACCTAAGACAGTGAAAAATTGCGAGCGTCTCTTAAATGACCTTCCTCTTTCTTGATAATGCAAGTAAAGATTCTTCTGTTAGTAAATAAAGGGGATTAAGTGGGTTTTTTAAAACCATTTCTTATAACCCTATCAAAGTCCTGCTCACAAAAAACTTACTTCTCTTTTCTGAGCAGGTAACAGCAAGATGACTTTTCTACGCAGCCCAGGTGACAGGCAACAGCCTACAGAAAACATCTGCATAGAGCTTCTCGGTACTGCTGGATCTCTGGGACCTTCCCTGCGCACAGCRGGGACCGTCCCTGCTCCGACACAGGCTGCTCTGAGCACACACCCCAGGCATCTAACATCCCCTGATCTATACAGCCACATGGAAAACTAGGTTTAAACCTTAGTGGAGTTTGCTCTTTTTTACATACAAACCTAGTAATTTTTCGCTCCTGTTAAAACAAAGACCAGATAAATACTATTCCATCAAACAGCAAAGGACAGTGGTATTTGAAATAGCTTATAGAAATTACATATATTTTAAATGATCTTTGTTAAAAGCATTTCATCCACTGCAGAATGCTCATGAGTGTTTGCAACACATGTACGGAATAAAATAAAGAAAGAGTTAAGCATGGAAGAGTATTAAGTCATCTGGTTTGGAGGGATTTTTGTATTAGATCTTGTTCATTTATTAAGTGTAATGTGATAGTGGCCAGATGATCAATCCAGTGTGGTGGGAGTGAGGTAACAGAAAAGATAAAAATGGGTATCGTAAGTGGAGAAGAGGACAGAGATGCGGAGGGGGTATCTGGAGAGGGCCAGGATAAGGAGGTTAGCGTTTACAGTGTCCGACCATGAGAGACTTCCTCTGGCAGGGCTTTGGGGAAGGACTGCTCTTACTGCTCATGATTACGCTCTGCCGGGCGTCCCCCGCGAGGGACGAGTGAGCAGTGTTACTCGTCGAGTCCAGTCACGTTTTGAGAAAAGTGTTATCCCCAAGACCAGCACATTCAAGATGCTTTGCACGTCTGTGAAGAGGGCAGTTTTCCTGCCCTTTCCTTGTGCTGAACGATGCCTGGCCCCTCGGTCCCCACTGAACACCCGGCTGGGGCTCCATCGGGCAAGGCGGGGGGGTGTCAATGGATAAGAAGCAGCACTGCGAGCAGAGCGACCGGAGGATTTGTAAATCCCTCTTATTAATTAACAGATATAGCTGCCTTGGGCAAGAACAGCCTAGAGAGCAACCTAAGCTATCAATAGCGTGAACTGACAAAGAGCTAAAAAAGGTTGAATTCCTCCAGAAAATCTCACTGCTTTCAGATAGGTATTTTACAATGGTTGTTCACACCTTTCTCATATCTAATTTTGTTCTGTACATATTCTATATTTGGTTGGGACCAGAAACTGTAAAATTCAATGGCTAACCAGGTGCCCCGTAGGACAGCGATAAGGCAGTTACTCCTCTGCTCGCCAGTGAACCATGGGCCTGGACAAGACCCGAACCCCAGCTCGCGGCTGCACGGACACGCGATCACAGCGCAGCGCAGTCCGAGGGCCTCAGCCCTTCTGGTAAGGGGCAGACTGTCGAGAGCATCCAGCGTTAGCAAATCTCACTGCGACCGGTATGGCCTGACTTGCAGGAAGGCCTGACCCCAAGAACACGTGCGGTATGCGGAAACCTGAGGGAACGTAAAGGATGTTGACCGGATTGCTTAACTGCAGCTGTTATGCTACGATCACAGTGGCTCAAGCTTCACAAGGGGATGGCAACACGCAGCTGAGCGAGGACGAAGGGAAAACGCTCGGGGTCAGCCTGGCAGTAGGGTGTGCTGATGCTCTGAGCGCCGACGGTTTCATCCTCCACTAAGCACAYTTGACAGGTTTCACCCCGAACGGCCGGGAACAGAAAGCCATGGCTGCTTAGGAGGAGACCTTCTCCTCGGAGARCGGGGACTGCTCAGGGGAATCAGATTCTGCATCGACTTTTACATGTACAGGAGGTGACTACAGGAATCAGGCCAGCCTGGATTGCTCCGAGGGGATAATGAGCCCTTCAGCGAGATGGAAACGCGCGGGGATTGCTCTAAAATCCTCTCTTTCTATGCATTTTGGCATACTATTAAAACAAAGCGTACTTCTGCTTCCCAAGGAAGGCGCTGCCTCATCACTGTCCTCACAGCGCCGCGGCAGACGCGACTCTGCCACGCTGCCACGCAAGCACGGAGCTGCCCAGCACGCGCCACAGCCCYGCGGGACGTCGCCCCGGGAGCGGGCGGGCGGGCAGAAGGGCGGACGGGGCCACGCGAGACCCCCGGAGCGGCAGAGGCACGGCCTGCTCTCGCCACAGCGGCGCACGACGGGGAAACCACCGGCCATCAGCTCTCCGCCGACAGCGGAAACCAAGCAGACCTCTTCCATCTCCGACTCCTCTGAACCACGATTAGTAGTTTGAGGTTTGTAATAATTCACCAACTCGATTAACAGTAATAACGAAGATAGCGCGACCCGGAAGCCTACCTGGGGAAGGAACTGCAGGGAGCATGGACGGCCGGGAGGCCTCCACTCCTCCTGCTTCTCCCCGGCCCTGCTGGAGTCGGGGGCAAAGCCAGGGCAGCCTTTCCAAAGCCTGTCGGCAGAACCCAGCAGAAAAACTTCTTCTGACAAGCCAGAGATATGTGGACTACTGGTTTAACGTTTCAAAAAGGTTTAGAAAGACACAATTCAATGAGACGCCGAAGTAGTAAGTAGGAGCTCTGCTTTTAGGAAGTTAATACCTACAGGAGTGGCAAGCCTTATCTTTGAAACGCTTGTTTTCAGTAAATGGCAGCCTCTGTCCATCTCTTGCCCTCTGCGGTCCACTCTGTACATGCCCRGTCCTTATAGWACAGCCCAGGATACAACAACATCCRAGTAACGCGCCCCAAAGCGGCGCTAGGGTCACCAGGATTAAAAYAACCGAAGACGAAAAGATGCATTCTGAGACCCTTTTTGAAACAAAGCGTCTTATTCATCGAACAGAGCAGCACCTGTTCGCTATCAGCAAGCCTACAGAAATAACACCCTTTAAAGTTTTAAGATAGTAACAACTTTTTTTTAAGGGGAGGTACCTTTACCCAGCAAGAGTTGCAGTAAGTATACCAAATTTGAAGAAACTAGCAGAGAAGCAAGTGCTAGCTCACCAGATTTACACAGTGTTTTGACACACTTGGTGTTTTTCCTAAGTTCTAAGCTACTACATCATTAATTCACATGAAAAACTCAGTTTTCGTTTATTTAAAAGCTTTCCAGCTTACATAGTCACAGAGAAAAGCTTCAGAATGTTACCCTTATCGGCTTGGAAACCAGAGAGCAAATAAGAGCACATAAAAACTTATTGCTTTTTTAAATGTCATGATTGCTAAACCAGTGTCATGATTTTTCGAAGGACTATTTTTTTTAAAGTACTTTTCAGTTACAACGTCTGGTTTGATAAATCACTGGTTGCAAATGCAGGCTAAAACTTTTGGCGTTAAAAACTATATTTTCTAAAAYGATTACTGGTCTGTGTGTCTTAATTAGAAGTCCAACTTGCACAACATTGCTGAGCCTTTTCACTGAAACTCAGGCTTTCACCAATGTCCCTTAACTTGTTCCACTCCCTCCCCAAACCAGCATGAAACCTGAAAGCAGCTGAAATTGCCCAGCGTACCCCAAATACACACCAGAGACCTGACGCACTAAACACAAGCGTGCGCCAGAGCGGGGTGCCCCTCTCAGCCTCACAGCTGTGAAACTCTGCGGGCAAAGCAACGTTCCCTGGAGCTGCTGACTCCCTTTTCCCCAAGTTTATTCTGGAATAACACAGCAGAATTTCCTCCTCTTCCAACAGTAAACTTCTACCAATAAAAATCACTATAGAAGAACAAATTAGGGAAGTCCACAGCACAGTTTGAATTTACAAGCAATGGAGACCTGGCTTTGTATTTGTTAGGCACAGGAAGCTAAGAATAAAGATACGAAAACATTAGAAAACAGAGGGGCTGATTRAGCATTTTAGGGTTTCCACATCATGCAACCTCCATTATTGCCTTGTCTGCTTTTCAGTACATGCCTGTCACCCTCATTAGCGTCAAAAGGATTTACGCCTGYACCCAGAGGGAAGAAAGTACGCCCAGGTGTTCTGCCATCTCACCTGTTACCTTCTCTTGTGATTATCTAGCAACTGTCCTTCCAAAGGACAATGTTTATAGCTCACTAGTAAATATAAGCTAGATAAGTTTTATGTACCAAAACAACATGAGTACAAAGTTGGTTTGAATCAATCGTATCAAAGCAGCTGAAGCAGATATAGTGGACACAATAGATGCAGCTGCGGTTTCAAAGTCTTCATGAGGAAAAATTCCTCCGGGCAAAAGAAATCAAAACATTAGGATGGAATACATTGGATTTCAGGAATTTCCTTTACACTTATTAGGATCTCCACAAAAATAAGCCATTAAAAACAATCCTAATTTTTCAACACTATTAATGATAGCACTTCATCAAAAGTTTACATAATTCTTAAAACCAGATACAAAACATCTACAGCCTGCAGTTAAATGCATCATAGATACGGAATACTCTTGCAGGAGGTTTCATTAAGTCTAACATGATTTACAGGACTTAAGACACATTGCTTCAAGATTTTTATATCACCGCAGTAAGTACTCCAGGGATGTTTCGACCCAGTTGAAATTGTTTTAGCTGTGCTATTACCTGGGTCAAAACCGATGGAAGCATATATCAATTAGACTGTAGCAGCTTAATACCTGCTTCTATGYATCTGGTCAGTCAGAGATTCACATCCCAAGATTTCCATTCCCTGAAAAGAATATTAAAACAGAAATCTGGAATGGGCTAAGATTACCTCATTTATTTAAGAAGCCTTAAATAAACGACACCATGAGACTATGCCCATTCAGATTACAGATGTCCKCTCCAGCCAGCCAGAGAGTGGTAACGACTTTTTTCTTATTACTGCCCAATGTTTGTCCTGACCATATTGAAGATTATGGTACAGCACTGTCTAACCAATGAGGAACAGCAGACTGTAGACTTTTAGGAGGTAAACTGAACTAGTGTCACTAACATCAGTTCATTAGGAGGTAGGATCTGGTCCCTCATGTTTCACTATTTTGATCACTGTTAAATATAGAGTATTTAAAACAACTGATACTTCAGTACCTTCTCAGAATCAGAAATATGTGGGTGTTGCATCTATGTAGAGAGGTAACTACTAGCTAATGATTAGTTCAGCGATGAACACTGTGCATAATTCATRTGGTGTGGCATAGAGCAGATCTGCTTTGCTGCAAGCTGTTAGTAACCAATTTGACAGGCAGTGGCTTTGTCCCCAAAACCAACTCAGCTTGAGGATAAACACACCTGTGACATAATTTTATTATTCAAGACCATTTTTATCACAACTTTTTCACCAGTATAGTACAACATGGTTAGGGATGCCTTGTTATTAACAGATGAGAGGCTTAATCTCCTACTGTAAGGCATTTTGTACGGTGCCAAAGGGTGAGGCATTTGAGGAACATCTGTTGCTCATTTCCCTGCTGCAGCAGTGCGAGTATTTTGGGTTGCTACAAATACTCATTTTGATACTCSGTGTATGCAGCAAGAGGCAGTCTACAGGCAAGCGATTTTCCACTGACGCAGAGAGTGAGAATCCTCAGGTCACCAGTAACTGTGCGTGGTTATGCTCTTATGATCTTATGTGCCACTCTCTACATGTTACCTCCTGTACGTGGGATTTTTAACATAAGAAAAACAAGGCATTAGTAAAAGACTAATCAGATCAGAGTGTCTATACTGCTTTTTTGTGCCTCTTCTTCAAGCCCTGTATGTGTATATATCCAAAGTGCCTTATTCTAGCGAAAAGAATAYGAGCTTTCAAGGCTTTTTCCTCCCCAGCTGTGAGTGCTGAGATGTGAAATAGGAACAAAGACAATGCAGTATAAACACTAAAAATATGGTAAGTYCCACGATCAACAAAAGCCTCAAGGTTAATAATATTCTGCTATGCAAAGAATTGTACGTATAAAATACCTAAAAATCTAACTTGCATCTCATGTGGTATTAGTGTTTTTGCAATAAAATTGTTAAAGCTCTGGAAAGCTTAATAAAAGAAGAAACGATGGCTGCAAAAGTAGAAAGCTGCAGGGTTTGCCCTCCAAACTTTCCAATGGGGAAATCCATTTCTTTTAACACAACTGTGTTCAGTTTTACAGTGGTCCTGCTTCTGCATGAATTTCAGAATACATTTACGAGAAAATTCATTATATGAAACATTTATCCCATGAATAAATTAGAGACTCTGAAATACAGTGCAATAAAACTTTTGCTGCTAGAAAGATTTTTATGGGTGAAATAATGTGAAAATTAGTAACATTAAATATGATTCTCCTTAACCCAGAATAGTCACCACACAATTATTTTGACATGTTCTGGCATACATCATCATAGATACAGTCAAATAGTGTTATAGAACAGATTTTGAACTCTTTTAATAAGAATCAAGGAATACACAAAAAAGGGCAGTGGAGAGGAGAGTGCTCAATCCTGAACTGCTGAAGAGAGCATTTTTGTCACTATGTTCAGCAAGAGCAGGAGCACGTTTTCAGAATGGTTTTATTCAATTCTTGAGTAGATAAGAAAATATTTTTATTTTTCTCTGCTGGGTGTTAGGTGTGATACTCTAGTATAGGGTAAATGCACTTAATTAGGCAAGCCTCTATATGTATCAAAAATAATGGCCATAAAAGAAGTCTGCACAGTGTGTTTAGGCATTAGATCATATCTCTGCTAAAAAGATTCAAAACTTAAATTAATATGTATGCAATGCTGTCCTGTGCCATTAGTTAACTATACATAAATCCAACTAATAAATTGTTAGAGAGAGTCTGTTCTGGGGGCCAGATTCTGCCACSCTTCCTCATGCAGAACAAGTAACTGCATCTGCTGGAAGATGATGTCCCTTCCCATTAGTAAACACCTGAAACTTTAAACTGTTACTGGAAGGTGCAGTACTAGGTGACTATATAAATGCGGTTTCAAGCTAGACTAACAACGTAKAGGAGATCTCTCACCTACTTGTCTCAACTGATTACAAAGGACAACCTAATCTTAGACTAAATGCCTACATTTTAAGTCACTAAAATCTGGCAGGATGACTCAGGCTTCACAGATTAAAATGTAGATTCAGAAAGCAGGAACTCCCTATCTTACCCTTCTCCAAGGAGGGACTCCCATGCAACKGGGACCACGCTGCACTCGCCCACTTCCAAACAGCACCCCTGGGATGCAAGAAAGGTCTCTGCTTGGAGGGCTTGTTTTCAAATGCAAACTGGTTATTGTTGCGTTATTACAGAAAGTATTTTGGGAGAACAAAGACTGGATCCTTGTATTTTCTTTGGCCTTTTCACTACTCATAGAATTTTGACTAGATTTGGGGTTTTGGACAAATAGCAGCCCATTCTGAAAAACAGATATTTGCACGGAGTCTTTCAGGAGGTGCCCCTTTCTGAATACAAATGATTAAGTAAATGTTTTTGAGTATTAAAGTATGTCTGTTTCTTAGGACAGGAAAACACAGACGCAACTAAAAGTGCAAGGCTGTGAAGCACCCTCTGCCCATCAGCTATTCCAGCCCAGAGCGAATTAGCGCAACTGCATTCAGAGGAGTTAAATCAGACACCCTTGAATGCTTTATCTCTCTCTCTCTGTTTGGTTTCCCACAGAATAACTTTACACATTACCTCATGACATCTTTGTAGTGGTGGAGAAAATGATTAGACTCCAGTCCCTGAAAAATCGCAAACACAGACTCATTTGTAGCATTCAGCTGCTCTAATTAGCACATCACTGAGGGGCAATGAATAGAAGTCTGTGAAGAAACTTAAAAATTAGTAGCACTAGCGATGTTAGAGTAAAAATCAGAACTGTGAGTAACAGTACGCACAGGATTTGAGTAATTGCTGGATACTCCGAATATGAGGTCTGTCACTTGATCCTAGGGGACTCCATGGTTTCAACAAGCCTCCAAGGCCCCATATTCTCCCCCAGTAAATGAGGCTCACAAAGTTCATGCAGAGTTAAGGCAGCAGCACAACTCTATTGTTCTTGCTTTCTTTTTCTAAAGTTGGTTCTTAAACTGTGAGGAATTASACAACCTTCTTTTGTATGTTAATCACTGGGCTCCTCCATCTGCAATGAGGTATTATAGTTTCCATGTGTGTAAGAACGCATGAAAATTACATCACTCCAATAAGCGAATAGGCAAGGACGCATTGACTCCCCAAGACCTACAAAGAGCTGCAGTATTTGTGCTGGACAAGGTCCTTTGTAACATTTTAACGGTCTCCAAGCAATTGAAAGGTACATTTGAGAGCTAACCAGAGGGGAAGGAAATGACACTCTTCAGGGAGTGAAAAAGGACCTTGACCATGTGAAGAAAGGGCAGTTCCTTCATCTGCTCATGCCTGACCTCTCTGGTCACCCAGTCCAGCAACCTGCGAGGAATAAAACCACAGAGGTAAACCTGCAGCAAAGCCCCCTCCAGGCGAAGGGTTGCTGCAGCAACTGCCCTGGCCCTGGCCAGCCCTCAGGAAAGACAACGCTGGCTCTTCCTAGCTCTGGGCCAAGGTGCTGGCCCAGCCAGCCCTCCACATGGGAAGTGGAGGCTTCCTTCCTGAGGGAAAGCTTCAGTTCTGACCCACACTCAACCTGATGCAAAGGGGCTCCAGCTTGTCGTTTATATTGTATTTTAACAAAAGCCCCCCTAGGGGCATCAACTTTTATTGCAACTTTCAGCTGCACCATGCACTTGTAAAGCCAGATTAAGCTAGGGTATAAACATCACGACCCTCTCCTTTTACCTACTCCCCTTCTTTCCACTTTCCATTATTTCTTTTTGTTGTTTTTCTCTTAGTGATTTCACTCTGCAGATTTAAAAAATATAAAGAAAAGAAACAAGAACCAAATTCTGTATATAAACACTGGCAGCTTTCAAACTTGCTTTTCATCCTGAACCTAATGGGCAAAGAGCGTCAGTGCATTTGCAAGCTTTTCCAAGTGAGCCTAGAGGGGCCTGTTTACCAGAGATCGAATCTCTGGCAAACAGCTCACTGCAGCTCTTCAAACAAGCTGAAATTATGACCTTATGTTATTGTTTCTCAACAACCCAAACCTTTGATGTAAACTAATGTTGACCTTTCCAGCATAAATTTGACATGAAGCCACTTTTGTTTAAAACGCCTTATGAAAATTCAGCTCCAGTCTTATTGGATAAAGCCTTTTTATGGGATAATAAATAATAGATAATAAACAACTACAGCCAATTTATTCATTGAAGTATTTTCTTTTTCTGACTGACTATCATGATGGATCTTTTCTACCTTGGCTTATGTAGAGCTATCTTACACCACACTGTGGGCCCATCTAGACTAAGCCAAAATATAGTGAAGTCAATGGAAAAACTTCTCAACAATTTCAGGTCTTCAGTCTCTGGGCAAAACCTAGATTACAACTGAATTACACCGTGTAACTCCCATGGACCTCTGTGGATTTCAAATACTAGGAGATATTCCCACCACCCCCTTAGCTTTCTAACTAGGCATCCAAGACGAGCAGGTGTCTCCAGAAATGAATTCACATAATTCGGACAGTTACTAATTAAAATCAGCCTTGCAAAGTGTTACTTCTGTCAGCTACAGCAAGCATGTCGACTCCCAGCGCAAGCACTTTTCATTTATTAAACTGCTGACTCTCTTCACTCTTGTTCTACCATGCCCATAGGTGGGAGACTTGCACATTTTCAAGTGCCATCCAAAAGTTATTGACTACTCTGTGAAGGTAAGATGCCTGTTCTCTTCCAAAAACACATTTCATTTTTCATGACTAATCTCCAACCCTTATTGTTTTGCGCACTAATTTGTAAAGCAATAAAAACTAATCAACAGACAAAAGGGAAGATAATTCTGYTAATTTTTCAAAGTGCTGTTAGTAATATTTAGTGCTCTCCTTTCCAGCTTAGTGGTTTTAAATACCAGAAATTTAGTTGGGGAATCCAGATAAAAAATGAGCAACTTTTATGTGSAGTCCCTTAACTAATGCTAAATTAAAGTGGAATTGAAACAGAATTAGAGAGGTATGTGTATAAAAAAGAACATGTGACAAGCACATGGATACCACATGAATCAATTATGATAAGTATTCTTCCAGTAAGAGCAAATGAATTCATTCTGACCACACACTTAAAATAAAGCCAAACTTTTTTTTTTTTTAAAAAAAAAATAAATTTCAAAATATCAGCTCATTGTTCAAAGTAAATGCACTATTTTTTGCTGGGCCAAAGGATTCCTAAGACAGTGCTTCAACACTRAAAGTATAATTTATCCAAATATCTCACTTTCTTAGTAAGGAGCCTCACTTTTTCCCACAGATTTTGCACTCCAAATAGGGGATGCAACCCTTAGCTGAGCCTATGAGGGTAACCTCCTTTACTGCATGATACGCTTTTAGACTGTTTGAATTGTCTTCTGCAGAAAGCTTGCATTGCTTCCCCACCTATACATCATGCTGAGTGAATACGAGCGAGCTGCAATACAAGGTCAATGAGCCAAAGCATTTCAGGTAAGCCCCACTGGCAGCATCACGTCACCCAGACAAACATCCAACTTCAGAAAAGAACRTGTTTGAAGTAACTATCACTTAATATTAAAAATAGTAAGCCTTGGGTTGCAGTCCTAATTTGGGGGGGCAGACTGAGAGACTATGTGTTTTCTGGAGAGCAAATACACATGCATAAAAAGCACGCACTTGTGAACTACATTGCTAATCATAAAGCATGCCCCATGCAAATCACAGAAACATCAACGACAAATTTCATGGGTTGGTCATGGCAGAAATGGCAGATTTCACAGCGTGACACTGATTAAAAGACAGGGACAGAAATATCACAAATAAAGACATTTAAGCTGCCAAAGAAATTAGGTTTTTAAGTACTAAGTTCTTTCTTTATTAAGTTCTCAAACAGATATTTCCCAAAGGAAAAAAAGTCACAAAAATAAATCCATAATATAAAAATGCTCCCAATTTTAGGAATTAAGGGAGATTAGTTAGTCTCCCTAATTCTTAGTCTAAGGAATAGCTGAATAATGAAGCAGACCACAATCCAGGATGACAAAATAAACTTCACCAGAATATATTTTCTCGACGTAGACTTCCCAGTTCAGGTTACTTGAATCTTTATGATAACATTAATATAAAGGTGCTTTACCTTTCTGCGCAAGAGGAAATCACAGGGGAAGCCTAGTGTCAGTTTAGAAGGGCCAAGTTCTCACTGCTGCATTGAGACTTCCTATTTTATTCTTAAAGGCACTGAGTAATATGACGATTGTAGGTCCAAGTCCAACTAACAGCAAAATCTGCAGCCACACAAAACACAGCGGCTTTAGGGTCTGCATAAAGAAATACAAGGTAGCTTAGTTTACTGCAAAACCACTCCATTTTAGTCTGAGGATGGAGGTTTCATCTAACCTGGGAGCTGAATCCTGGAACGAGCTGTTCAAGCTCCAGAAGCCCCTGCTACAGCCCAGAGGCTCTGGTGGAAACCCTGAATTTGCACAAGGGAAAATGGCTCTGCCCTGCCCCATTGCAAGGTGGCGCCTTGGGCACCACCACTCTTCCTGCCTGTCTCCTCCACACGCTGTGAAACAGGCTGAAGAGGGGAAGTGCTGAGTATAACATTATTCTGTGCTTTGCATCCTGATTTCCACGTGATGATGCGGGCTTTAGGTGATCTATGTCTTTGCTATGTTGTTACAAAAGCTGGTTAGGAACCATAATTTATATTCTATGGAAAAAGAAAATAAATTCAGTTCGAAGTCAGAAGGGGAAAAGTAGCTAAGATTAAAGTTAAAATTTCTGAAAAATAAATCATATCTTAATGATGTCTGTTTATTTTAAATATAAATGCATAAATAGTATAAAATTATGTGCCAAAGAAGATTTAAGAAGCAGAAATGTTCCTTTCTGAGAAAGTCTCTGTGTTTTGTTTCAGTTTGGAAAAAACAGTATATTCCAATGGAAACATGTGCTGATATACTACTTTTGTTCCTTTATTTACCAAACCAGGTCTTGTTTTCAGCCTGCAGTCCACGGCTATGTACGAATAACCCAAGAGGAAAACAGCAGGATTCCTCCCAAGAGCAACTGTGTCCCAGTAGAGGAGGAAGGTAAAACTCTCTGCTRTGTGGGTCCACACAGCGTGGGTTCATCTGAATGTAGTCCCTTACTGCAGGCTTCTTTTGAGACTGAAAATGACACAGTCTTCTATGAGAGCCCAGCAGCCCCAGGACCAGGAAGACAATACCAAAATAATTTTGTGAGAGGAACCTCAAGAATTTTCCCTTTTCTAAGGCCCACAAAGAAAAAAAAAAATGTAGTAGGGGACCTCTGGGCAAGAGAAACTCTAATAGGGTCCCCTCCAAGGAATGTGGCACCATCCCCTCAGTTGAGAGAGGTGATCAATATGTATTTGGTACGGAAAGTTAACCTGAGACTTTTGCACAGTTGAGACCCAGCAAAGTTCTACACTCACAACATACTGTCTACTATTTTTTTTAATACCATCTCTTCATAATAAATAGTGGCATGAGCCAAAGAAAACTTCATAAAAATGAATGGCTCTAGCACTTGCCRAAGAAATGTAGGCGATCCCTCATGCAGAAACAAAAAATGACCCCATCATTCATTTCTYGGAGGGAGGCAGCAATTTCACGGGGCAGTAGCCACACGACGGACAGAAGCTAAGATTTTCTTCATTATTATCCACCTCCCCAGTTCAACTCATCTGTATCTGGTCAGAGAAACAGGACATTCAAATTTACTGCAAACTTTAAACCCCTGGTAAGGTTCAAGACATTAAGTCAACAGGTTGCTGACCAACAGTGAACAACTGCACCTGAGGTGGTTTAAGGTCTGGCTGCAGAAAACCAGCACACACTTCTGGTGTCTGCATTTTCTACAGTTCCTTAAACAAGAACGAGAGCAAATATCCAGCTAGTATCACCTGCAAACACCGCCTCACCTGTCAGTCTAATGCTCTGACTTTCCCTCTGATGATCTTTGATCTCTAGCAAGGTGGGTGCAAAATCTTTTCCAAATATCAGTGGCACACAGATGGCACGATAGATGTTTTTCAAAACCTGCTGCACCCCTACATTTTACTTGATTGCTCAACCCATTGGTAGTCATTACTGCAACAACTTATTTTGAGACAAGAGATATAAATGTTGTGCTGTGATGCCTAGCAGAGGGCTGTAAAACCACCTAACCAGCCAATCAGAGACACATACTCCCTCTTCCTCCGTGGGGAGAGGGCATATATTTTCAGTACAATATAGCTGGGATTGATTGCCATCAATCAAGGCTTGGATTTCCAGTCCATCTCCACATATAAGTATGCTGAGTGAAAGGCTAATCTAATTCACTAGTATCATTTGGTAAACTCCTGAAACTTTTATTAGATTAACTTTTTGGACAAACCAATAGAAATAATCAGTTCATTGATTCAGAAAAATATCTCAAAAGTCAAAATGCTTTTGACTTTTGCAAAAGCAGATGGAAAACATTTGATTCTTATTTATTACCAGTTAAATTTATGTCCTTTATTTCACCATAAACTACAAGACTTCACAAAAGTGTATCTTATTTCACTGATCTTTAATAACCTGAAAACCCGTAACAGAAACCTATAATGAAGCACCCCATATACTGTAAATTAAAAATAAATAAGAGACCTCAAAGAGGTTTTCTTCAAAAGCTGCTTCAGTTTAGTGTTTCATTTTATATATACAGTAAGAGAGACACATCTGTAAACATTTCTAAAGTTTAAAGTATAATGCAAAGGAACTAGCTATGTTATTATCTATTCTGAGCACATGGTTCAACATTTGTTTATGCAAACCATATAATTGGAAACTCTGTCCATTTTCTGCTTGTGCTAAATATTCTGTGTATAAATACTTTTCATAGTAGATAAATAGGGTTTTTATTTAGGTCTTATCACCTTCATATTACATATTCATTGATTTCTAAACTGCCTTAAACAGCTCTGTAGATGTGAAACATTATGAATTCAGTTTTGGCACCTTGGTATTAAATTTGCATATCAGGTCACGCACCGCTTGACATACATGCAAAATTGCACTGCGGCTATTTTATTACAACCCACAAAAGATATTCAGAAACTGCATGCAGCATCAAAATAAATTAAAATGGATAAAAGACCCAATAGTGAGGCACATTTTTTTTTATTGTTTAGTCGTGCCTAAAGCCATGTATATGTTTTAGTCAATAAACAAAAGTTGGACTAAAACAATTTTTAGTCTTTCTGTTATTATATTTTAATTGTTGGGCTAAACATATTTCTTTGTCCCTTTAGCAACTGTAACCTACTTAAGGCATGAATTCTTTGAAATTGTATGCCATAAAACGTCATGTATATGGATTAGCAGCAAACCTTCATGTTTCTCTGTGTACGTCAGAATGTATATAGACACTGTGTATCAAGAGTCAGACGTACAAAGCAATATATTTGTCTAGCTGATTTCATATTTGAAATGTTTTTGTAACTTGCAGCATATGCCAAGACTGTATTTGCATGAAGACTTTGCATTTATCCAAAGTTAAAAGTGCATCACTCACTGGTGTTCAGACACTTCAGTGCCCTCAAAATGCACCAGCTAACTACACTGGATGGAAGGTCTTCACATTACCCTTCTTTACATTCAGTGAGCAGTACTAAAGATATTAGAAAATTAAATAATAATGGACATAGTTTCAAATTGCTCCTCACTAGAGCTCCATTTCAAYGTCTACAAAATTTCAAGATAAATAATCTGGCATATTCTTTCATTTGTTCCCAGGGCATGCTCACTTAGCTGTCCAGGTACCTCATCACACCTGTAAACTGGGGACTCAGGTGCCCTGCAGCCTCTCAGGGAGGCCAAACTGTGCCTGCGAAGCATCTGTGCCAGCCCATCGCAGGTGCAGAAAGGGAGGGCAAATTCGGAAAGCCTGGCTGGTCTTCCYGGCTCCCGAAGCCCATCTCCTCACTGCAGCCAAACAGCGGGGCAGCGCACAGAGCTGCCTGCAGCTGGATGCGATCCTCAGTTAGACGCCTGAATTCACACCGGGGGCTTTCGCTGCGCACCTGACACCGCGCAGGAGCTTGATGGAGCCACCACCTGCCTGCAGACCCCTACAGGGTCAAGCCAAAATGGTGCTCCTGCACGCACTGCTGCATGTGCACATCCACACTCCTCGCTTGCCTACCTGGGTACGGGTGAGTTACACACCTATATGGTACTCTGCCACTAGTGACACACACCTCGACAGATCYGTTAGAAGAAACGCGGTGGTGCGGAGGCGTGCAGGAGATACAGCGGTGCCTTCTATATTGCACATCCCACCAAACTAGGGCAACAGCCCATGCCAGGAAATCCAGCAACTAACACACAGTGAATTTATTAGCACATTTCAGTGAACTGACCCAGCTCAATCTAACACGAAAACCAGATGGTAGGGTACCCAGACAGAGTCAGCGACAAACCTTCACCCACACAAAGGAAACGAGTGATGGTTTCACCAGGCAGTAAAAGCACCTCTGCCGTCAGCCCCTGAACCAACACTTCTGACCAGTAGGTTTGCTCTGTTGTATCTCAAAACCTCACACAAGGAATTTGAACCTACACAGTCCTCAAGAAAAATACTCACTGAACTCAAGGGGAGTCAGAGGAGCAGCAGCACAACTTCGTCTGTAGTGGCTAGCAGAGGTAGAGACCTCTTAAGAAACCTGTAARACTGCAGCAAAAATCTCTTCTAATCAGAGCCCCTATCTTTATAGCAGAAACATAAAAAAAATCAACATAATATAACAAATTGGTTCAAAGCATTACTACAGACCACCATGCTAAATTCCCACATTCTTAGCAGTTTGTAAAAATGTTTAATTTATGTTTATGTATTCTTATTCAAAATGTTAGTTAACAGCCTGTAGGGACCTGGTAATAGGATCCTTTTTTCTTTTTTATGTTTATTAGCTACATTAATGACTGTTTCTGCAATTCTGCTACAAAGACTTGCGTTAATGAACGCCAATTAATTCTGAAATGATTTTAAACAAAGGGTGATGAGAATAACCAATCAACCATGACAGTGTAAAGAGCAAGCAAGCTGCTGTGACCTAATTTTTCTGTGTTGATTCTTTGCTGTCAGAGTACATTGTTATTCATCAAGAACACCTATAGATTTTGCATATACAAAGTACAATATTATCATTTTGGAAATACTCTGTTCTTTTTCAACATGAGAAATTATTGCATTTAAACTACTGGTTTCAGTAATACTGATTCACAGCCTGCAAATACCTCACAGGTCAGACAGATATCTCTGCCAACTTTAGAAGGACCTTACTAATTTCAGCTTCTTGAATTTTAAGATGTGAGAGCTGGCTCCAACACTTTGAACATTTGGCCTTCCAGATAGAAATACAACGAAGATCCATCTCTACAGTTCACACTGTTTAATTATAGGCATAATRACCATCAGTCTATTGATTTATTTTCACCAGAAAATGAATCTTTTAGCTACTTAGTCCATAAGAATCTAAATATAAAAGAATTTCCTGAAACTGGCAACAGGTTGAGTRATTACACTCCTGAAATAACACATATACGTGTCAAAGCTGACCTAAAAAGTAAATAGACCATGCAGGCAAGTATGATTTTTATGTGTTCACTGAGTGAACAAACACTAAAAAAAATCCATCCAGCTCTAATCTAAATTTAAACAAAATGAACTGAAATTGAGAAAGACCATTTGCATTGACATCTGGTCCCCACTTAGGGCATGTGCTTCCACAAGGAGTCTAATCATAAAAGCTAGATATTTGAAACTTAAATTTTCTACAAATTATAGACTGCCCAAACAGACCAAATTCTACCATTCTTCCATGGACATACAGTAYGGAAGGAATCTTGCTGTTCATGGTTAACTCATAAATACTGTCTATAGCCCCAACACRCCAAGTGACATTAAATTTATCACATGGTAAAAAGTCGTATTTATTGGTTTGCTTTTTAGCTGGCGATAACACCACGGTTTGACAAAGATATAGAAAATCATTAAGTCTGTGAGCAGACTAGGCATACACAGAAGAAATTAATAGTTTGCCCCACRAATGTTACCGCATTCAGCGCCGCTGTATCGTACCACAGAGGGCAGGCTATGGCACAGTGTATAAACGGCCCTACTAAGCCCCACCAAGAAGTGCACAGAGAAAGCTCAGCACTAAAAACATGCTTTTGCAAGTTTACTAGCTGATTTTATCAACAAAATATGCAACAAAATTAGTAAAACTGTTCAGAAAAGGAGCTCTAAACAACAGCGTAAGTCATGTAGTTACTGACTGGCATACATGTGTAATGCTACCTCTTAAAGGAGGGAGCGCCAGGACCAATCTAGTACCAAGGTGTACGAGCTTTCCATTCGTGACCTTTCGYAGTCAGGACCCACGGCCACCCACTTTATCCAATCCATTCACACCATGCCTTTTGTGAGCTTGGGCTCAGCTCTGCCCCTGGCCACACTGGTGGACCTCACCAGCTAATAACTGGTACCCCAAAGGATGGATACTCCTCAAAGTCTAAATCCTGATAAAATCTAAACCAATGCTGCTATCTAATATCCTTAAGCAAGAAGGACCGTAGGTTTTGGAGTCGAAGCCTAGGCAAACACTCTGCTGAATGCTGATGTAAGTATATGTGAGGTGCTGCCCTTAGAGAGGCACCCCCGGAAGGGTCTTCAGGTGTCTGCTGAGCTATTTCACATCCAAACCAGAGATGAGCATTTAGCTCATCTGAGCATTTAGCCTCCTGTTTTCAACAGAAGATGCTCTCAGTTCCCCATGTGGTCATTTTTATCCTTCAGAGGAGAACAGCTGAGAACTTTCTTGGAAAGAAAGGCCAAGCAGAAAATGAGACAAGAAGCTCTGACATTGTTCAGTGCTCTATATGCAAGAGGCAATTGACATTTCTACTCTCAACACAATATTAAATACACTTTCCTTAAACGGAGAGCAGAGCATGAAGGGCTGTATCAGTTTCACTGAGGGACATCCCTAGCTATTGCAGGAAACATATACTTGAGTAAAGATAGGGACGRGATCCACAGTGCCACAGAGCCACATAAGATCTTCTGAAGTGCTTCAGTGCGTGACTCCCACTGAAATCAGATCAGCATCTTAAGGCAGCATCTTAAGGCACTGACACAGCTTTACAAACCTCTCCTAGAGTGAAAAACTGAGAAAAGCAGAGACTCTCCAATTCAGTCTGCTTAGATAGCACCAYCATAACATGGAATTACGCTGTCCCATAGGTGTGCCTCCCATCTCACCCACTGCCTCGCAAGCGGAGGCAGAGGCAGCCTCCAACTCTATGCTGGGCTGTGAAATGATGGACAACGTCACACAAACAGCCTTTTCAAGCTCCTGTAAGAAAGCATGGAAAGAGAGCTGCTGGTTTTGTTATCTGGCTTTGCTTTAGTGCCTGAATGAAAGGGCTTGTGTTTCACTTGCGAGGCACGGACTATAGCGTGGGAACCTCACACTAAATTTTAAACCTCAAGTTTAAAACGTAACTGATAGTTATACAACAAGGGCCTGAATCAGCTAACCAGCTCCCAACAGTAYGCTGCGCGTAGGAGACAGCAACCCATTTCGACCTCCTTCCCTGAGAAGGCAGCAACGCCTGCAGCTCCTGACACGTGGAGCCGGTGCAGTCTTCCTCACTGCCCTCGATCAACCAACAAACCCTGTACCAAGCCCGTGCTGCYGGATGGAAACATTTCTGACAACTGTTGGGGGTATAATGTGGGGCTATTGATGCTGCAATACTGGCATTCAGCAAATCAGGTTTTCCAGTGTCCRTTTATTGAAGTCACTCCATACTGTTGCTGACTGATTCATATTTATAACGATAAAAGATTTGCATTAACATCTAGCCATCTACAAAGAGTTTATTACTGAAATGCCAATTCAACCATAGCTGTAATGACCCTATTTTATAATGCACACATTTCAGGCACTTTTGCAAATGGTTAAAAAAAATGGAGCAGTTAAATTATGCTGCTAACATAATATGAATGTGTCATCACACCCTATCAAGCAATTTCATATCAAACAGTGATGTGATATGGAATTTTGCTGTTACAATACAGAAGAAGGAACTTGGGGGAAAACAGAGTAGTATCAGAGCAATGATACCCTATATCACCTTACATTCAGCAATCTGAAGTATTTTTCAGTTATGAGAAAGCTCAACAGAGAGATGAAAGATAAAAATGGACTGACATCTTATTATCCCTTTTTGTTTCATGTGTAAGTACTAAGTGGAGGTTCTCAAATCTACCATGTGATTTTAACCAGAAAAGCTGCTGTGTGAAACAACAGATATCTCAACCACAAGGAAGCTTTATTTTCAGCCTCCCAGGCTTTTCATCAACTAGCCTTTATACTGCTGTACACATTATACCACTAACAATGCAATATGCAGAAAGGACCAAAYGTCAGCCCCTGATGGAAATGAACTCCCCACCCTTTGCTGGAGCTCAACATCCAACAGTCAGACCTTGCTTAATTTAAATGTGTGTTAGATCATCAGTCTATTATTCTTCCAGCTTTTTATAATGATTTCTAACATTGGCCATCTGTACACCTGGCTAGAGAATGTTTCTCTTTAAACAATGCAAGAAGCAACCAACATGTAAACCTAATAATTAAATTACATTTAGCTGCTGGCCATTGCTRTTCTGTTCTGCTTTCCCGCGGAGGGAGCTACAGTGATCCGATTTGCACTGCAATCTAGCAGAACACTTTTCATTGCCCATAATTGTTGTGCAGAGTAAATTGGCTCACATCAGATTTGACTCTAATTTGGGTTTTAGAACAGTTAATTTGAACTTAAGCACCTACGGAAAGGCTGTTAACAAGAGGCGCCTGCACTGGAATCCTCCTCGTGGCTCTGCTGTTTAAATCCAGCAACACGAGCTCCTTAGAGATCATATACACTGTTCAGCATACCACTTGCAATATTTGGATGGTGGAAGAGTTGTTAAAAGCAACTTATCAGATATTTAACAGAAAATGTCAAAGGGAAAGAACAGGGAGGCATGTGATGGATTCTTGCTTCATGCATGCCAACCAGAAGTAAAGGTATTTCTTTTCAAAGTGATAACTACCTTGTGACTGCATATATATTCCAGCATTAAATGCACCTTCAGCCTCTGTTTGGTATTTTGGTATTTTAGCAAATTTATAGATGCTCACATAAGGTCAAATTATGCCCATTTTTATCTTTCCAAAAGCTTYGTGTAAATATCTAAAGACTGAATTGCATCATTATTATCTATTGCAATAATAGCATTAATGCCTTAAATCTTAATACTCTGGCTCATTAGCTTAGGCAAAAGACTATTAATACAAAGGTGTATCCTAGCCAATCAACAGCATTTATACACACTTTTGTTTTGCTTTAAAACATGAGCTCTCTTGCAGTATGATTGGTTAGTACAGACACTAAATCATAATAATTCTATAATTAACAATGATAATATTGCCTAGCAATGTAAGATCTACTCTCACTTTTGGCTCAGACTGAAATTAACTTAATTTTACTCTATCATAAACAACAAGCCTGTTTCTGTCCATACTCAATTGGTACATTAACATTTTTTACATCAAAAGTACAGAGAATTTAGATGGGGATGAAAGGAATTTGGTTTTGTTAGGTTTGGATTTTCTTTTCTTATTTGTTTTCAAATATACATCAAGAAACAAATTATTCTAAGAAAGATAGGATCAGAAATTGGTCATTTAAGCACCAGTACTGCTTAGAGAAAACAAGATTAAAAGCATACAAAATGTATCTCAACAGTCAAGATAATCCAGCGGTCAAAGCAAGACTCCTAATATTTTGACGTCTTGCTAGAAGTCTCCTACAATCTCTGACGCCTAAATGTGATTATAAACAACCAGTAGGACACAGGCTGTTACGGGGAAATGTATACAGGCTCTGAGAAAGGAGAGCACGTTGTGACAATGCTAAACGGATGCCAGTAAGTTCAGCTCACCAAGAGAGAGTAGSTGAGAGTCCAGACCCACATGGCTAAACCCAAATCTGAATTGYGTTCGGTTAAACACCGAAAACAGCATTGATTCTGATGAAGTTAAAGCAAATCTGCAAATGCTATTTAGAGAAGTCTCTGGCTACAAAGCCAGGTAGCATTAAAGCACCAGTTACAGAGACTGTCAAGGTGTAAACTCTGCTTACATGCTTTTTGAGGGGTTGCTTTTTGTTGTTTTTTATTTTTAAARAATGAAGAGTCAAATTTTGCTGCCCAGAATACTCAAGCAACTGGGAGCAGAAATGTATTCAAGAAACACGCAGAAGCATCATTAACTTTGCTTCATTTTGCTTGAATACTGCCGTTTTTTAAAAAAATCTTTCATTGAATTATGAACCATACTTTTAATTTCAGATGTATTTAAAATAATTAGAAAAAGCAACACCGTTTTAGTTTACAATTAAAACGTGTTCCTTACTGTTTTTCCTGTGTAGTTGTTCATTTCCCCCCAGACATAAGTAATGTGTAGACAGATACATTGTTTATTTACGACTCCAGTGACAGTTAATGTGGCATATGTGCCTACAATGTTTGACAGATAAAATGAGTTATTTACAGAAGCTGGGTTTATTATGTATGAATACTGAAACAGCTATAGTATTTGTAAAGTTCTCCATTTATTTTCCCAAGAGCATGTTTCAGTGAAAGTTGTGGTGTTCCGAAGTGTTGCAGAAGTGAGCAGTACAAACACCAAGTCCACCTAAACCTGTAACGCAGTCATCATCGGTACAGGCTGATTTCAGTTCTTTTTGAATTTATTTTTACAGGTCTTAATACAAACACCCCTGAAGTCCATGACTAGATCTCTGTAGGCAACAGTGGGTTTGGAATTAGGTCCTTAAAAGTTAAATCCCCACAGAAGAGTAGGCTTCTGCTTGGGTCTCCTTGTTTGGCACATTATGGAGAAAGTATAGATGTATGAGACGGAARAGTGAAATTGGAAAACACTTTTCATCTATTAACCTTCATTATAAAGGGTCCAAACCTGTTTCAACTGAAGCTGAAAATAAGAATTACACTGAGTTTGGCGGGACCAAAATYGATCCTCTTGGACAAAATGCATTGATTTTTCCTTTTTAGTAAATAAACTCAAAGGCTGAGATACCACATTTTGAAATGATTAGTTATATCTCTTTTACTTAAAGTCAAATATACAAGAACATGTGAGGTTCTTTTTTCTTTTTCCCAGCAGCCTCCTTTACTCCATTTTCTGTCCTTTGGTTTTGGGCTAGTTCAGAACATTCTCACCAAATGCTGCGTTTGTAAAGATTGCTGCCTGCTGTCTTGGGTCAAAACCTGCTATTTATGAAGAGCAGTAGCTGTTGTGCAAGCGTGTTATGCAAGCATGCTGCAACTTTAAGAGCCAGTGTCAAAGGTAATCCCTAAGGAGACTTGCATAACAGCCACATTTAAAAATGCCAGTTAAACAAAAAGAAAAAAGGAACTCTGCTATTTTCCAAAGGCAATTCTGATAGAGCTGTGTGCGTATTCTGCTTGATTTTCAAATGACTTTACACGCACCTTACGTGCTGCGTATTTTTATGCACACACAGAAACCCTTGCCGTAGTTATCTAGGCCCAAAAAACTCGGGAGCCTTTCAGGAGTACTTGTGCTATTGGTCRTGGGCAGACCAGAGTTATCTCCAGTTGTGTTTCAGGCTGGAAAAAAGATGCGTGAGCCTGAGCTGAAGCTCTCAGCAGAGTTTATTAGCTCAGGCACGGAGCTGCGCAAACGCAGCGCTCTGGCTGCCTTGCCTTTTCCCTCGGAGCAGACAGAAAGCCGTCGTGCACCGAGGGAAACTCTGTTCCGAAACACCTGCCGCGTTCTTCGCCACTGTCTCTGCACACTGACGCTCAGTCCAAGGTGGGGCTTTGCTGCAAGGGCATAGGATTACAATAATCCACATGCAATGTCCACCCATCACCACCACCAAAGTATAAGAGAAGCGGTAGGAGAATGCGTTTGCACACCTTATACGCACCCAAACACACAAACTTTGGTGCTACATCTTGTACACTTGCACGGCCATCACTGTAAGGTGAAAAACCACCGTGCTAACTCAGAGCTTCCTAACAGGAGGTGCCGGATGGTTCCCAGGAGCCAAGTCCCTGCCCAAAGCGCTTGGGATCCCTCCGAGGAGGACGCCCCAGCCGCACACAAGGGAGCGGAGCCGGCAGCCGCCTCGCGCCGCCGCCGTGGTTTACCGGAGGGCGCGGGGCGAGGGCTCGCGCGCCGCTCCAGGAGCCCCCTCCGCTTCTCCCTTCTCCTCTGCCCCTCCGCCTGCCTCCCTCTCCTCCGGGGGGAAGGGGCGGCCAGGCGCAGCCTCCCGGCCCCACGAGAGCCGCCGGCTCGGCCGCGGCCCCGAGCGCAGCCCTCGGCGCCGCCGGCCGGCGCGCGGACCCGGCTGAAGTTGCCTCTGAGTGTGCAAGTAGCTGCGGGAACACAGGGAAATTTAAAAAGTATCTGTATAATCCCGTGCAGCAAGAGACAAGCAAGCAACGCCAGTAAATTTTAGGCACTTAACTGAACGGAGAGTATTCAGCTTAAAAATACTCCCCTGGGGTCTCGCTTTTGAAGGGAGGACAAGAAATGACAGCAGTTAGGGCTTGTGATATGTGCCTGAATTAGGGGCCAAAATCAGAAACCAGAGTGGTTTTATGTCACAGGAGAGGAGGCAATAAATATGCAATTCCTTTCCACTTTCGTCACTCATTTGATCTATTGTGAAATTGCAGCGCTCTGCCAGGGAAAGTCTCTTTAGCCTCTGCGTTGCACGTGTGGGTGTAGATGTAAGTAGCTGTGTTACTATATATGATTTTACATCCATATTTGTACATAGGCACACAGAGAAAAGAAACCTATGATACTACTGCCAGAAAAATAAAAACTGCCACATTTTTAGTTGYGGAGTTGCCTTCGGACCAGGCTCGAAGCCCGTTGGTAAAAGCAAACCGGTTTCTATGCCCGACGGCTCTGCGCAGGCGCCCGGCGGGGGCACCCGCGGGAGCGCCCAGCCTGCGCTCCACAGCTTGGTTTCTCTCTGGACTTCTCTCTCTCTGCACCGTTACAACAAAACACTGGGTGACCCTGGAGAGCACCGAGGAAATCCTGCCCCCCATTACACACRGGCTTGCTATCGTAAGGGAGTTAGGTTCAAGCAAACTTCTTATTCACGGCATGCCATCGAGATAGCCTCTCTTCTTTCTGCCCCTGGCTCCTGACCTTGAACATGGAAATCCCACCCGACAGGGATTTCTGGCAGCACCAGAAGCCGAGGGCAGCTTGCAAAAACGTGCTCTACTCCACTGCAATGGCTAAAAGCGCAGCTCACTGCGACCGCGTCTGTACTCACCATCCAGTGCCCCAAGCTGGCCGACGGGAAAGGGCGAAACACAGGCCCTTCACGTGCAAAAGCGCGGCCCCGTCAGAGCACGAGTCTTACGACGGCTTGTCCGAACAGTATTCCCTGTGTATTTGACACAAGCAGGCTCTCCTCCAGCATCAGAGCCGCACGCCTCGTTATTCCGGCCGTTTGTTCTCAAACGCGCACGGCGAGCGAAAGGGGAAACCCTGCTCCGCTCACGGCCGGCGCCCCGCCGCGGGCGGCCCGCGGGCCGGGAGCGGCCGACGCAGCCAGGCGCAGCGAGCAGCCGGGCTCCCCGCTCGGGAGGCGCTACGGAAGGTCTTCCGCGCTCCCGAGCTAACCTCGAACGCTTACGGGAACGCGCCCGCGGGCGCCACACGTCAACGGGCCGTTTCTCGAGAGCGCCGGTGCTTGGGCCTGGGGACTTAAAGCACACAGAATACTAATAAAAGCAAAACCTCCACGTTATTATCAAAATAAGTCGAATATATTCAATACATCAAAGTATATTAAAAACTGTAGCAAACAATTTTCTTGATGAAATGCAGGTGCAGTAACATCTTAATAAAATGTGTTTACAAAAACACCATTTGCAAATTCTAATTTTTCTTCTCCTCTGAAGAGCAATAATTCTCTATGTTCCTGCTGTATCTTATTCTTCCTCCTACTCTCAGATAAGTCTTATTCAGCCTGATCATTTATGGTCCAATTTGGGTGCTTCTATTCATGGTCAGAAAGTCTTAGAAAAGAAAGCATTTGAAATCCGTGGAACCACTTTGCACAGCAATGCCAACACAAAAGGGTCAGACACTTCTAACCTGGCTATACGTTACAGATCACTTCCTCACATATTACAGAGAAGGACGTTCTGTTTTATTTTGTGAATCTGGAGTACAGCAAATCAGGTATCATTTGTGCTTTAAGGAAGAACTAATTTATCACTGCACTGAGAGGAAAATGCTGTAGCAGTTATAAGTACAAATTCTATGGGACTTAAATATATTTCTTTGTATTCATAGGCAGAAACTTCTTGAATGCAGCCCTGACTCCATTCTATTCTGCACAGTAACTCACCTTCTATCTGGTGGTGGAATAAATAATTTATGCCAATAAAGAAATGTCATCCATTGGCACAGATAGTGCACAGCCCCTCAGTGGCTTTTTGTGACTCTACAGATCTAGGGAACCTCAACGGTTAAGTCTTGTTTTCAGAAATATTGGCAAAGCTCTAAATCCCTGACTCTCCAACTTGGATCTGCACATCATTTGTGGTCCATGATACCACAGTGAGTGGTCCACACCATGAAACCATGTTAAATGGTGACCTTTGTGAAGACGGTACGGCGCAGCAAATGACGTGGTTGCTAGCATAACTGCTTTGAATAAAAAATTAATCTTTTTAATATTTCCCTAGTTAAGTTTGTTCCATTTTCACATCAGCATGTAAGTGTTGGCAGGAAGAGAACATGTTACAATCTCTCTTTTCTCCCAGTGCAAAATACACTGTGAAGTTTTACTTCACAGGGAAACTGCTTAAGAAAGCTACTCCTGGCTGTGAAGAAAGGATCAAAATTAACCGTATTCAAATGTCACTAGCGTATGCTAGTAGAAATGATGTGTTTTTCAAAGCGTTCTTAGTTCCTGATGACATAGGAGTTTCAGCTTCTTGACAGCAAAAAGGATTAAACTCTACAGGCAGGTGTGAGGTGTTGACCAGGTCTTTCAGCCTTCATTCAGAAAGAGCTCTAATTAAGATAAATCTGAATCCTGACTCCTACAAGTGATCTGAGGACCTTCACAGTTTTCTAAGTTTACAAAGGGCATGTGTCTGTGTTTCTTAAATTGATTTACATATTTAAGAAAAGAATTATCTCAACACTTCTGTTTAAATACAGGCAAAGCGGGTATCTGGATATGTACAAACAGCAGAAGTAATTGCCAGCTTGTCTTGTGGATTTAAGTGTCACAGCTTGCAGCTCAGTGAAATATAACCCAACGAGTCTACACATCTGGGGGATATAACAATGTGAAATTATTCTGAGGAAGCGTGCAAGGGAAAGCAGCATGTACTTACTGAAATATGTTTAGACTGGCAATATTAATGGGGATTGAAGTTTACACCTCTTCTCACTGAGTCCTCTCATAGACCTTTAAAAATCCAAGCAAAAATCGGCCCACAAGCCAGGAAAGTGACTAAATCTGTATTTATCCTCTCTTCTTCCTCTCTCTTCTCCCATACTCTTTTCTTCATACTTAATATTATTTTACAAATGACTGCTTAAACAGCAAATATAGACAAAATTAAAATCAACACCTGCCTTCTCCCAAAGTTCCTTGGGCTGAATGTGCAAGACATTCCCATCACACACACACGCTCTATCATGGGAGATCACCCTGGGGATAAAACTTCAGGAAAACACTCGGAGGTCTTGTCTACTTATTCTTCTGTCACAGYAGACAGTGCTGCTCCCTCCCTGCCACCACCAGAGCGAAGGGATGGACATGTCTGCCCCAGGGCCAGAGCCCTTGGGTCATCTCCTCTCGGGACGTGTCCTCTCCTGCCCGCCGCCCACGGCTGAGAGGCCCCTGTGAAGGGAGACAAACAAATCCAGCAGAGCCAGGGCCTCCCTTTCCCAAAACAGGAGGCCTTGGTGCAAGACTCAACTGCCTCAGACATGTTCTATGCAAGACAACTTGAGAAGAAGAGGAGAAATTTGTCCTTGCTATGCTGTTGGCCAACCACAGCCTCCACATCCAGGTGGGAGTTAGGTCTCCAAAACACTGCCATAGGTATCCATACCTCCCGTGTGCATATGAATTTAAGAGGATGAAAATATCCATTTGTCTGGCCTTATTTATATATTTAACGAAACTCAGATGACTCTGCTCTCCAAAATCAACATGAAGGAGTGGAAAATAAAGTTTGTGCTGTCCAGAAAGGAACCAAGAGGCAACCGTGAATTCAGCCTACTTACAACAACAGGAGACCTGTTGTTGAGAGCTGCTACATCATCATGATTTTCAAAGGAGAAATTTTAAAACTTCCTTTTGGCCTGAGATGAAACTCTTGGCATTTTTAAACCATTTTGCTCTTGCTTTATTATATAAGGGAATGATTTAATGTTTCTTTTAAAATAGGAAATGGTAACATGGTCTCTGCCATAACCAAAGACTGTTTCAGATTGTTTTATTACACAGTTTTTAAAAGCACATTGCCGTAGGATTTCGTAGGAGCATATTTACATCTACCTTTTTAAAACACACAATATATTATGTTGCAATTAAAAGCCTGCAAACTCAATCTGATATTTCTTCACTAATTTATTCCCAAGCCAATATGTATTTTAATGTTCCAAACCGTTGCTAATTAACACATGGAAATATTTTAACATGGATTTTGATTAATTCCATTTAACAGTCTAACCAGCGCTAAAACATATGTGGTGTGTCATTTCTTTCTTTTGAGGAAGGCATTGGCATTAAATCTTTCAATCTTCCTGAGCACCAAATGCTAATTTCAGGAAGATTAAATAACAGACTGCAGCTACAGTTTCCTTTCTTTGCTTCCCAGAAGGTGAAATGAACATATTTATGTGGGAGGAATTTCTTTACTGCACAAGCCAAAATACAGAAATTARATTTTTTTCCAACGTTGCTAATACACTAGCAATTGCTTGCCAACTAAATAACTTTAACCTATATCTGCAGTTCATGGAGAGCTGCCAAGTTATATGTTCAACTTTCTTTCCCTCTGTTTTTTTTTATTATTATTATTAAAGTATTCCCATATGATGTTTTCACCTGCAGCTCCTAAATACTTTTCCATCTTGAACGAGAGACAACTAACTTATAGTGGGGTGACTCTAGCCATAAAGCTGGAAACACTCATTTAAGACCCTCCTCTGATTTTCACACTTTGAAGGTAGGTTACAAAGGTATGAAGGTATGTTCATACGGTATTGCTTTAGTGGTTTAAAGGCTAAGTACAATTCTGCATGTCAGTGAACTAAATATGCAAAATACCCTGATATGAGTAAGCATCTTGGGCATGTAAAGACACAAAAACACAAAGCAGGAGGAAACTACCTTCTGGATCGTTAGAGTAATTGCTTGCATATCACATAGACCTTTTCACAAAATGGAGTTTGATGAGCTTAAGTGCGGTTAAGTACTTCAGCTCTTGTTCCTCCCACTGGAAACTCTACTACCCTGAGCACTCTAGTTCCTTCCCCACCTAGGGAAACTCCAGTTTCCATGCCCTCATTTCCATCTTCCATTCTGCCTCATGGTTAATATGTCCTTATTGAAAACTGAAGCAAAATGTTCTCTGTATGTTCAGACCATGCCTACACTTCCTTGCATCTGCTACATTCTCTGTTGCATAGTAACCTTTTTCTTTTCCTACTCCTCCCTTTTGCATAATATTTAGTTGTTGCAATGTTCTTTGTAAATCTTCACGCATCTTGACCATATATGACAATGTATCCCTCCTCCTTTACCTTTCACTATCTGCATCTCCAGTGCTATCACAGCACCTGAAGCAGTGGTTTCTGTTTGATTTCCTCCTACCAATATCTAACCACACAGTCTGCAACATTTGGCTGCCCAGATTCCCCACACTTGTAAGGGAGCATTCCAGTTGCTTCTTACTCATCTACACTTACTAGATAAAGCAAAGCCCTATTTTCTACTTAACTAGCATATTCATTAGGCTTAAAATGTTCTTTTCTATATTTATGCCCACTGATTTTCTTGTATTTTCTTTATGTTTCTCTTTATACATTTAACAGATGTGTATTGAATATGTTTTCAACATATTTACTTAGTGATTAGAAGTTCACTTCGCCTTGGGAGAAAGCCTATTACAACTATTAGCAAGAGTCACTTCTCTGCTCAAGGAGCAGAAATTGTCCTGACAATTTATGCGTTCAGTCTCAACAGTGATTCCCAACAGCTGTCATTACCCATGCAAAAATGTGTGATTGAACTTTTTTTTTTTTTTAAAAAAAAAAGAACAACTTTGGTGTTCTTAGACTTTTTAAAACCCAAAATTCTGTGCTCTCTACAAAGAAAGGAACATAAGAATATGTGGAAAAAAAACCCCAAAGTCATGACTCAAAAGGGCAATGGATATGTACAGTAGCTTCTTTCAGACTAGCTATGTATTACTCTTAAAGATTTGAGTGAGATAAAATAATACTTAATATAGCACATGGTAAACTTTATAAATTTCCATTCATTCTATCATGTAGAAGGCCAAACTGATATCCAAATATGTGCCGATTCTGTTCTCCTAAGCAAGAAGCACAAGGGTTCACCCGAGGACTGATTACAGCCCAGAGGGAAAACATACATCATAAAAAATTCAAATATTTGAAAACGCAATCTCATCTTTTCTTACATAAGCATTCCTTTATTCCTTTGTTTTAAAGTTCACAGACATAATATATTTATTAAAGCTGGTCATGTTCCACAAAAGTATTAACAGACAGTATAAAGTTTCTGACCTGATTAAACCTGCTGGGGTGGTCCTACAAGAACCACTGACCACTATGCAAAGTGTCAAGACCCAACAGCACCCTTCGTTGTGGATTTGCATGTCAGATGGATGGAAACAGATGCTAAAAAAATCAGCTCTACCAAATTCTGGTCATTATTCAATGAATACATTAGTAGTCAACACAAAGAAAGCTATCACAACACTTAACTCTCTTTCTATACAACTTGTTATGTTTTCCTTAAATAGGAGGAAGTAGGAAAAAAAATGAGTTAAAGGAAAAGCTGCCATAATAATGTATACTTATACAATGCTTTTCCATCAGAAATCTGAAAAAAACCCTCCAAAGGTGGAAAGTAAATGTTATATCCCTCTTTCCACGTCAGAAGCACTGAAACACAGAGAACCATACATCAAAAGGAGGGAGAAGATTGATTAAACATTTCTGCCTTCCACTCAATTGAAAACCCTCAACAAATTAAATTGGTTTTTGCCCCTCCAAGGAGTTTCAAAAGTACCAACAAAATGATTGGGACACAAACAGAGTCTATGGCAGAGCTATGAAAACACCCTATAGCCCCTCTGCAGCCACTAGATGATTTTTCTCCAGCTTTGCTCGAGTAAAATAAATTCTACCACTTCTCTACCCAAAGCCTTTGAAGTCATTTCATTTTGTGACATTTCATAAAAGATCATTTGAATAACAGTATTTCTCACACCMATATTGGACCAATAGCTATTCACTTACAAGCAGCATTTATTTTGATATTGAGGAACCTTAGAAAGGTTAGAAAATCAATTTTCAAGCCACCATGCGACCGACATTTCACAGAAAGAGATATTCTCTAATTTCACTGAGGTTTCTTCTTCCTTCTAGCAAGAAAACAGTAGGATTAGCTTATAAACAACACCACCACACCCTAACAAACTCACAGTATGAAAAAAGCTAGCTAAAACTTCTTTCTTCGAACCAAATGTATGTGGTCAGTTCTTTTAGCCATGTCTACACAACCAACTTACTTTTACAGGCCCTATTCTGCAATCACTGAAGTCAAATGCAAAATTCCCATTCGTCACAGTGGTTCAAAATCAGGCCTAGATATGTATAATTATCGTCGCACTTTCAGTTGGCAATAGGTCAGCTGTCCTTTCGCTACCTGTGCGAAGTAGCCTTGCTTGCAATTGTCCAAGCACTCGGACAGTAGCCTCAGAAAGGCCACAATAAGAGGTCTTCAGTCGAGTGCTGTCATATGGTCTTCATTTAGAAGTATCACAAGAACATTACTTCTCACAGTATTTACAAATGAAAAACATATGGCTGTAACCTGTAATACTGCAAGAAATACTGCTCTTTGGGTTTGTTTTTGGCCTCAGACTTTTGAAATATGAACCAAGCAAAGGGATTTCAGCTTAATGCTTGATTCAGTCCATTCTTCTTGAGAGCTCAAAGTCTAGGGGATGGATAAAGCTTGCGTTTGAAAAAGTGATTTGCCCACAACCATGGTAATGCACTATAGTTGGCAACTAGAGTAAAATGTATATCCAGTGGGTGTGGGGACAGTTAATTAAATGCATCTACTTTCCATTTAATTTTTTTTAAAAAAGATATTAAACTGATTTTGGTTCCTATGAAGAGTTTTGTAAGTCTTATATAAGCCTCTTGCATTTACTATTTGGGTTCAATCAATATGGTTATCTACCTGTCAATTTTTCTTGCTCTTTAATGCAGAAAGAGAGCAGCCTTTTTTTATAGCTAGCTCAGAAAGTACTAAGCTAATCAATACATGCAGCGATAACAGAATGATTTGAAACACATAACAGAAGCTTATCACTTTGCAGTATACCGAACCCATCAAAATATTTTCCTAGAAGTAAAGTGAAAATAGAAGTTCTCCATTTTTTATTATTTAAGTGGGCGGTGACATAGATTTTGTAGGCCTTTTGGACTGGTTCCTAGCTTTGTATTTTGGGGAAAATTTGGTATATGATCATGTACTAATTTTCAGGAAAGTGAGGCCAGCTCTGCAGTGAGATTTAAAACTCTGCCTTGAGAATCAAACGTTATCTTAATTGCTCTTCATTTCCTGTCCCTAAAGATGCCTTGGAAATCCTGTGCATTGTTCTGGGGAACTGTGCATAAGGTTTTCCAGGAGCGTATCTTCTGATGCTCCCACAGACCTTAAAACGCCTTGCTTTACTCTGTACACTCAGTAATTTGTGTTCAAGTCCAATCTGAAATGTACACGCTTTCTTTCAGGTATCTCTTGCTGAGTTAGTAATTTTTAAATAATTTATAAGCATTTGGTTCCTAAAGGTTTAGACATATGTAAGTGTATCAAGATTCTGGATTTTAATACAGCAGAGAGAGGATCAGCTGTTACTGTGGTCTCTAACCTCTACTTTTTCATAGAAATGCACAGGACTTAACAATGCAGTTCTCTGAGTGGTAAGTAACAATCATATGCCATCATATAATTTAAGTAGGTGGAATTCTATATAACTTGAAAGCTCTTTTGTGATGTCCCAGGCTTGCTACTATTTACCAAATGTTAAATGCAAAGCTCAAAAAAATATATATTTATTTAAATATAGAATAAAGAGATAAGAGTTAATAAAGAAGAAACAGGAAATAAAGCTTACAGCTTGAGATTTCTGACAACCTTATGTTGCGGCTCCAGGGCCACTGTTACCAACTCTGTGTCGTGATATCTGGTTCATTTCTACAAGCCCCCTAGAGTCATGTGATAGTCTTTTGGCCACCCAGTTTAGAAAGGTCTGCTTCATAATTTCTGAATCTCGGAGGCTGGCAAGCCTGGATGCCAGTGGTTACATTGCATTTTATCTCATGGCATGAATCCACTACGATTTTTTTTATCTTAGCAATTGGAAAACAGTACCAACAAGAAACATTATGCAGGAAGGAAAAAGAAATCTCAATGATCAAGCAATCACAGAGAAGTCCTTAAAGAACATAGCTCTGTCGTTGCTATTTCTGGACCAGGAACATGGATGTGTGGTGCTGACAGCTCTGAATTAGCCTGTGCGGGTCAGGCAAGACCCGGACATCAAACAGCAGCATCCACTGAGTAGCAAGGATTGTTACTCGGGTGCATAACTGCTGCCACCACTGTATCTCGACCCAGCTGGGTAACCCTGTGTGAACTTACCGTGAATCTTTACAAGCTCAGAAATCACTAAACCACAATCCATTGCAGAGTGAAGGCATGCCAGCAGCAAGGCATTAACAACCTTGTCCATTGCAGAGAAGCTAGAAGATGGATGGGCATTTCCGAGGGCAGAATTGGGCCCCATCAACGAGAAAAGATTCTTAGAGCAACACCTCAAGTGACACAAATTATGTTATAAAATTGATCACTTCCTCACACATTGCAGAATGCTTCCAGGGCACTCAACATCCTATTCCATTAARCCATGATAAATGGGACAATATTTCCACATCAGTCTGAACTCATCCTTTAAATCTGCTTGTTCAAATATTTGGTCACTTATTTCCCCACCCAGCCACCCATCTTGGTATAGAAAATTGTCTTCTGCTTTCCCACTTTCGTACATCTCATAGATGCCATTACCCCATGAACTTCACATACAAATTTTATTTCTCCACAGAATTCCTTATCTTGAGAGCACGCAAAATTTAGAGAAAATTCACTGAAAAGAACTACGATTCGCAGACTTGATATGTACACTTAGCTTGAAAAATGACTCAGAGATGCACAGGAGCTACCAAACTAATGACAAAGAAATGCCCCAAAAAGCAACTTTCCTACCGCTATGTCCATCACCACCACTACCACTACCTGGAATGGTGTTCAGATGGAAACCCRTGGAGCAGGAGCAGAATTGTTTCAAGCAGATCACTACAGCTGGAGGTGGCTAGGGAAGGTTCATAAATTGATAAGCACCACCAAAGGATCATAAGCCTCCACATCAATTGTATAAAGATTACAACAGAGCCACTCACTGCAGTCATTCTGAAAAGGTTATGGGTTTCACAGGTGTGCACTGTCAGTTCTGATTAAGCTTAAACTAAACCAGTTATCTGTAACGTTGGATTGGAAGGAGTTTTATTGCTGAACGCAGGGTAAATCAAATTCAGGATACACATCTGTAGAAAAACACAGAGGGCCAAAGTTCACAGTCCTGACACAGGAGAAAATAAAAAATCCAATCCTCCAAAATCAGGAGGAGATTTTGCCTGTAAAAAGAGTCCATCAGTCTGGCCCTTGTCACACATTCTAGATCACACTGGAAAGTTAATCTTCACCTCAAGACAAATCTTGGTTTTCTTTCCCTCTCCAAATCATTGGTCACTTTCRTAGCACAGAGGCTATTTTAAGATTATCATCTGCATTCATTGCTAAAGCAATTAGAGTTTATCATTTATCTGATTCTGAATGAAATTAATTATACATGCACACTTTTCACTACAATGAACATATACAGAAGCAGCTATAGTCACAAATTCACAATGTAATTTTTCATCTGTTTGCCTAGGAAACTTTCCAAAAACAACAGTTCACATCAGAGGTTCTTAATTTTTTCCTTCAAAAAACTTGTGAGTGAAATCCTGCCCCCAAAAGCCAGTATGAAGAGCTCTGTTAACTTCAGAAGTACCAGGATTTTACCAAGAAACAGTGAGTGAGTGAGACAGAGAGAGAGAAAGGGAAGGAAGAAAAAGAGAACAGGAAAGAGATAAAAGCACTTTTAATAGTTGATGCAAGTTGTAAAAGGCACATTCTATTACAAAAATGCTTCATATTAACGCTGCACTTTAAAGTGCGTCTATCGACTCATTGTGTTAATAGATGGCAAAAGTGAATAAATGTATTTACTTTTGCAACATCATTATTTCCTTTGCATGCAATTATTTACTTGTCAAACAACGCTAGTGACAAATCACAACAGACTATGAAGCCATCTACATCAGCAGATTTTTAACCTAAGGTAAAAATAAACAGAAACATCTGTAAAGTAATCTTGTACAAAGCTACGTTTATTAACAAATACATTTTCTAATAAAACACCATCTGCAAGGAACCCTCAGCTTCCACTTGATATAAATAGGCTTTTTACTGTTTTCAGATGCAGTTCCCAGAAAATTATTCCAAGCTCTACTGCAAAACACATCAGTCTTTGTTGCTGCCTGGAATGTTAATAAATAACATCAAGTTTTTAAATAGTCAAACAAATTATTGGCTTGAAACAATTATTCCAATAGAAAAAGCTGACCTTTTGCAATAAAGTGGCTTAAAAATGCATCACTCCTCATTCCTAGTATAAAAATATYACCAAGCAGGGAAATATTTTGGGGAAAACAGAAAGCTATGAAAAACGCATATTGCAATTCTGCTCATATGCACGCTGTAAACCTACCTTGCAATGGTTACTGCTTTAGAGAAACTCAGAGTAGGAAAAAAGTATACAGAGCATAAATAGTTCAACTGGCACCCGTATAATACATCTGTGCTTGGAGTGGACAAGAATATGAACCAAACAAAATATTCCTCACAGGACTACTGTACTGACTAGTGATACAAAATTCAACAGCTTAAACTGTTGGTAGCAGAGATTGGCACTGGATCCCAACATTAAGAGCTCTTCAAAATGCATAAAAGCTTTAATGGGACACATTTTCATAAGCATTACTCAGAACTTAAGCCACATTAATTCCATTAAAGCAATGGGAATTCAGCAAATTCTGCAATTAAACCTGTTACTGGTAGAACTGTTTTATACCACTGACATTTGGGCCCTTCCATTTTTCCTTAAAATGTTTAAAACAGTGTGCTTTATATCAAACTAGCTCCTAACTGAATATGCAAAATCTGAAAACTGCAGATGAACTGAGATTTTAGAGTTCTCTATTCAGAATTCTAGCTAGTATAAATGTATTATATCCAACAGAGATTTAACCTTTTAATATTAATGGAAAACAAGCAACGTTAGTATTCCAAACTGTGATTTTAAAACTTCATTTAAGGTTGCTTACTGGGACTATTGCAAAACTTTGCCAAAAGTGAATTTAATCATGCATATTCTAGGGAAAAAAAAAGAATGTTTTAGACCATAATTCCAGGAAATTGAACTGCATATTTGCATGGACAAATATTCAATGCATGAAATACTCAAGAGGTATGAGAAAGAAGATATTTCGAACTACTTACTTCGCTAACAGGAGGAATGTTAAGCTTTGGTACTTTATTCTTCGAACTAGGTGTGTTCACTTTTCCTTCTAACAGTGTTCCAAAGGACTGATTTCCATATCCACTCTCAATTTCTATTGGAGGCTTGAGTTCAGGTGAGTCATTAGGGACCTGGTCCTGACCRTCCATAGGCCTGACATAAGCTGTAGGCTTTTGCTGGACCATACTAGTTTTACAGTGAAGTCCTGGTGGGAAATTCTGGGTTGAAAGACCGTTGTTTGCAGATAACAAAGATGTGGAAGGAAGTGGAGACCCAGGACCATGACCTACAAACTCAAGCTCTGCTGGCGACTTCGAATGACTGTTTTCCTTGTAAGYGTGTTCTCCAGTTGTTGACTTTGAATGAGTGTGCCTCCTCGAATGTGAAGATGCTGCCATAGAATTTGCTTCCTCAGTTCCTCCACTTTTATGCTGCTCACTCTGACAACTATAAAGGTCTTCATATCTGCCCTGTGGCTGGTCATGAGAAGAGCTATGCTTTGTCCTATTCTGTTGACTGCTGGATTGGCTTGACTGGGCCCCATTAGAGTTGTGACCACCACGAGACCAGTCCGTCCTGGACTTCCTGCTGCTCTGGTGACTGTGTAGCAAAGTAGAATTCGATGACAATGAAGAGGGCGGAGGCATCGATGCGGATGAGTGGCCACTGAGCTGATGAGATGGGATCATCCTGTTTCTTGGTTCTGGGAAAAAGTTCTGCTCATTTTTATCAATGGGAGTCTGTGGGACAGAATTCTTTGGGATTCCAACAAGGTGGCTCTGGTTGGAATGGTTGGTTAACAAGTCCTTCATCTCATCATAGTTCCCCAATGTGTTCTGGACACGGTTTGCAAGAGCATCACCTTTATTTGTCTAAAATACATAAAAAAAAA
>NW_028186756.1:6107553-6151643 GCF_003343005.1 Rhea americana
AAAGAAAAGAAAAAAGTGAATAAATTCCTGATTGAGAAGTTATTGCTTGGAATAGTTGTCTCAGAAGATGGCAAATGTTAGCTGTTTAATGGTGTCATGCTGACATTTAATTTAATTTCAATTACATCTTGCATATGTTATGTAAAAAAAACCTATCAATAACTGTTCAAAGAATCTCTTGAAACAGGCTTGCATGAGTAACACTTGTATACTGCTTCCCATTTTCTTGAATATGCTCTCAGAGAAATGTTTAAACTACATCAGTTATGGATGTTATGAGCAAAATAGTCTGGCTTTATGTCAGATAAGTTGGGCTACTACATTTTGTATCTTGCACAACATGAACATACAGCCACTGGTTACTGAGCATCTGAATTGTAATCACACGTTTTATTTAAGTATGTTAYTGCTTTATCACCCCCTTGACCCATAGTTCTACCACAAATCGAAGCATGGCGGTCTGTAGTAAACATACGGGGCCAAACTCTTTTCTGTTGTAATTTCGATTACTTTTCTGTGGAGGGTTCAGTTTGACCCATGCCATTTGAATCTAGAAAAACAAATGCTTCTAACCACTGAAATGCTGTAGTAGCTTCAAATAAAAAGATCATTCAAAAATATTTTCTTATGGGAGAGTATAAATAGAGATGACTGCCACATTCTTAAGTATCAGAATTCTTCCGTTGTCTAAGGGCTTGTTGTATTTGTGAATCATGCTTTTCCTTAAATTCCAGGAATTATTAAATAAATACTGACTCATCTGCATTTCGCTGCTATTATAATTTTTCTTCTGAATCATGAAGTGGGYTTTTTTCTTCCCTTTTCACTTGTAAAAAGCTGGGCAAATAAGCTGGAAGCTRTAATTAACATGCAGCTAATTTCCTCCCTCTCCTTGGTTCTAGGTTACCCCACAGAGCCTTCTTACTGATCTTTATGTTCTAGTGAAGTGACCAGCACAGCACTAAAGCATTCTACTCCCCAGGCTTACTACCTTACAAGACTGAAAGGATAACAACAAAACAAAAATGTAGTTCTTATTCAAGCAGATGTAAAAGTCTGTTACTGTCATATACATAGGAGAGTATACAGTGACACTTCAAATTTAGCCAATATGCTTTATTTCATGTTTGGTTTCTTGTTCAACACAGCAAGTAGTACCACAGGCCAAAGACACCTAAACAACAGGACACGAAGACAGGCAAAGGCAACAGTCTGAACTGGTGGTTGGTTAGAGGCAGTTCCACTCTTGGGACTTCATTCCTTGACCAGGGATCCTACCATGCCATGGAGCCCATCAAATGTTAAGCAAAAGACTGARTGATGAAAGAAAATCCATGTGTGGATTCCTCTTGAAATATGTGATTATTTTACTCACTGCTGAACTAGTCAAGAGATGAGATGAATATTGCACACGATTTTTTTCCTTAGCACTTCTCATGCTGTATAAAATGTTGRAAAAAAAAAAGSATAATAAATGCAAATTTCCTTTTGCTCATTCTCAGGGATTGTAATGTATATTACTACTGTGCTGAGGCAGTGATTTAAAAATTAACTGTTCAATGTTGTTCTCCTCCATATACATTTTGCCAGYGCTCCTAACTGACACAGTTAATAATCCCAGTTGTGGAGGACCACGAATCACTTTTATTCACTGACTAAGTCCCTAGGTTGGTCATTTTAGTGGCAAAAATTATATTCTAGCTAAGCCAAGAATAAGCTCTTTGTATATGAGCAGTCTCCTTCAACTGAGTTGCACAATGAGCCATTTGGGCAGCAGCCAAAACCAGGCTCTCTGCTCAACCCCCAAATTTAAAACAAGGAGATTCCATTGTGCTGAAGGGCCCAGCAGGAATTATGATGCGAGCTCTAAACACTCACATACTTGTTCTGTTTCCTCCTTCCCCACCAAACAGTTTAACCCTTCATGGAAGGATGCATGGGAAGCAACCAAGCATCTGGAAACGCCTGGCCACTAACTTTCCCCTCYGGTTTAGCTATGCTTCCAGCACACATTTAGCTTACTGTCCAGAAAGTAAAAGGGAAATGAAAAAAAGGACTGAAAACATATTATCACTCTTTAAAYGCTTTAAAGAGCTCTTGCCTAGCACCTCATAGAGGGAAACACTATTTTAATTTGAATGTAGAGTTTTTCAATCATTTCTATGCTGGAAGCATCTGATTTTCTTAGATTATTTTCTTTAAGATGCCACATAATGATAAATATCATTTTGCTTAATATTAAACTTTGTTTCCTCCAACATTTTCACATCCTGAGGATGAAAGACACTATATAAATATAATATATTATTATTTGTAGTAATTTTTCAAGAGCATTGATAAAAACATTTTCTGAAAAGCACAGACAATTAATTTGGACATTCTTAGCCTATTTTAACTGCATTAAACCTCTAATCCAAGTGTTATTGAAGTCAATGGAAAGATTATTACTGTCTGTAATGAGTTTTGGACCAGAGTGCAAAGACATAGTGAATATGAATGGTAATTTGCCTTACAGTGAAATTAAACTAGAACACACACAACTAAGACCAGATTTGCACATCATATAACCTGAGTGACTCAACGACTCAACATGGTGTAGTCTGGTGCAAACCCCAGGCTTTAAGGCATAAAGTGTAACATTTTTTTTCCTCAACAAATTCAGGACTCTCGTGAGAAGCGGAGTATTGGCCAGCAAGATAAACGTGAAATCCAGTCATAATTTCTGGTTGTTCTTTGATACTTCCAGATTGGGGACAATTTCTGCCTTCATATTCTGGATAATTGGCTGATTTCTTAAAGGAAACCTCTGTACATCTTATTTTCTGAACAGCATGTTGAATCACAATTTTGCTGCTATCAAGGAAATGCATTTTCTGAATATTTCAAGGCATAAATTATATGTCTGGTTTGTGACTCATGGCTAGCAGCCATCCCCCTCATTCTAGGCTCTTGTTAATTTAGGAAATGTACACCTTCCTACATTTACTTCTATTGCTTTCAAGAAAGATCTGTAATGGAATTCTATTGGAAGGCTAATTTGCTAGCTAGCTATTGCATTAYAGTTTTACAAAGAAAAGAACTAATGCACTCAAACTTATAGGCCCAATTTACAAGGGTTTTGTGAAAATTTGTATGAAACTTGAGGTTTCATAATTTATTCACTTYCTCATGCTTCACAGTTAAACTCACYTCCCTGGATGAGAAGCTGAATGCTAAGCTTGAAAAAAAAAGAAAAAAGTAATAAATAATAAGATTCTCCAAAGATTCTGCAATGGAAATTCTGCCTATTGGGTTGTATTTCTCAATTTGAACTCTTCTAAGGCAAATCTTTGAAAAAGCAACTTTGAAAAAGTAACAGAACTACTCCTACTGTTTTCTCTAAGAAACTCACTATCTCTGAAACTCTTTACTAATTCTAAACACTAAAAGACCTCAACAACTGGTTAATAAAATTAAGGCTTCTCCAAGGAAAATCCTCACAAAGAGATCATTGATGGARGTGGATACATGAGATAGGCAAACAGTCAGATCACACATCTTGTGATACACAAATGGTGGTAAGATCCGTGCGAGAAAGGAAAAAGCTGTTTCATTTATTAGGGCTTTTGTTCTTACTAGCTCACCTTTCTAAAACTAAACTTAAATTTCCCCAATTTTAGACCAACCTTCAAGCAACTGCAAGTTGTTAAGTCTCCAAAACTGCAAAATGGGGCAGCACTCCCTCCCCCTTTTCCTGGGTACTGTTGAAGTAAATGGGGAAGGTATGATAAGCAAATAAGATTACTAAGTCTGGGAATCAAAGAAAGGGAAAAAGATGCTTTCTAATTCTTGATACCTCACATTCCCAGCCTTCCCTGTGCTGTTCTATGCTCTTATCTTGCCTCCCATTCCCCAGGTCTTTCAGAAACATACTGGCCATCTCTCTAGTGGACGTCCACTAACCTGGCTAGCTTGGCCGAGGAGGTGCCCACTGCAGGCCATGCCACTTGACCTTGCTGGGGACATTCTGCTCCCATTGAGAGTAACCAGATGGGTGCTGATGGTTGTGTGTACCAGGTCTCAAGTCTCACTGGCCCAGAAACAGCTCAAAATGGAGYAGGGTTTCAAACTGAATGTGCAGTACATTTATTCTCACCTGATAGCTTCTTTATTTTAGTCTAGAATAAACATGAGTAAAACCTGAATTTAGTTTTGCACTTGCCTAAGAATATAAATCACTCTGTATCCATTAAGAGTCAGATTCAGTGCTTTTATGCTCCTAGCAATAGAGAACTTATAAAGGAAATATCAGTCTACAACATTGCCCTTTTTTGTTCCATAGTGTGAAATGGATGTAAAATCTACCTTTCATATTCAGCTTTGGTTCTCTTCATTTTGTACATTAAAGACAGTTGTAACTTACTTTTGCATGCCATTTTCCTCTAAATTTTTATCTTTCACAATTTATAATTACAACTTTTTTTTAGGATAGTAATACRTCATGTTTTGCTCAAAACCATAGATGTAGTTTTCACAATTTCCCCTAGCAAGCAGGTGGAAAGTAGTAACGTGATATTCTTTAAAAAACTTAATTTTCTCAAGACAGTTACCAGGATAATATTTTGATTGTTGTCCATTCAGTTTTTTACCACATGTATAATGTGCTCTGTTCATTAGTGCGAACTCATACATGCTTAACAGTTTAAAACCAGAAATTATCACTCTTATGGTACAGTAGATGGAGGAGCTCTAGTTCCTGACCCATAATTTTGCACAAATTTGCTTATTAGTTTACCTAATGAAATCCTGATGACCACTCACATGAACTATGAATGTTTACATGACTGGCAAGAAGTCTCAACAAAATCAACTCTTCATAAGTTATTATTTACTATGAATAAGGGTGGTAAAATGTGAACCAATGCAAAAACAGTGACTTGATTCGATTTTGCAAAAACAAAAAACCCACAAATTCTCCCACTGCATAGTGCTTATTTGACTGAAAAAATCTCCCAGTGTATAATTATTAGCAACCATTTGATAATGATGCCAGTCTTTCCTCCTCCTGTTCTGGTGATTTTCAAAGAGCCCTCATCCTCCCTCCAGCTGCTAACAATGTAAAATGGAAAGATGAAGTGGTGGCCTTTCAATGGATGTCACTGATTGGGAGGGGAAAGAGATATGAAAATTTACATCCTGATGAATTCTTCAGGGAAYGTCTTACTGAAAATCAAAGCAGAAGAAATCATAAAGGGGGACATCCCTTGGTGATGAAATTCTCAGGCAGTAAAGCTCCTTAGAGAGAATAAGCCTTGTCATAAGTCCCTTTCATAGCCTTGTTRTGCTCCCCAAAGATTCAGACACTTTCCCTGAAGACTTCTTTGGATAGTTATGATTGCAAAAGAATGCTTATGGACTCATTATTTATAGAGGAGAATGTGGTTTTAACAACTCAGGTATATTTTTTGCTTAAAAATATAAGGACTAAGTGCTATTTTTTTATGACTCTACTTGTAGAGATATTAGCTGCACATGATTCTATTGAGACACTTCGCTGCATGTTTAGAGGAAGAAATCTTGATATGGACTTTAAGGAAAATTCCTGATTCTGCCAATGCCAGCATGCAGCGCTGAGCAAAGTATTCAACTTGACGCTGCTGCAATAYGCCGATTTGGAAGATTAGTGGATCCAAGAGTGTGAGTACCAAGGCAAATGTGACACTTTCATTTTTCAGAGGTGACGTGAACCTTAATTTATACTTGTAAAATGCATTCAGATACTTTACATTTTTAGAATGTCTTTTATCCCACTACAATTTACCTTATAGGGTTCTCCAAACAGGTTAAAACCTGAAGCAAAGAGATCTTCATCTTGCTGGACTTCTTGATTTCTTCTCTCCCATTCTTTCCGCTTAAGTGCACTCCGGTCTTGCTCATAGTGACTGAAGAGGAGAAATGGACAAAAAACACAATACATTATTTTTCCCATAATTTAGTTACATATTCATTACTATCAATAACAGAAGAAAAACATCAGAAACTAGGCAACTGTTGAGTATAATTCTGCAAGAAAAAAAACACCGGATAATTTTCACAAATGTAAATTTGGAATCAKACTACTATATGAAAGTGGATAAGGTCCGCATACTTCAAAATGAAAACAGAAAAAAAAAGTTMTTTTCAAATTAGCATGATGCATGATGCAGAAAAATAAAATAGATTTTGACACATTTRTGTCTACATAACACACGTATCTGTGAGCGCAATACATGAACGCGTGCGCACCCGCTTACACACCATGCACATGGACCCACAAGGAACATGTCTACACGTGGAGAAAGCCAAGCTGGAGCCAAGGGAGCGCAGCACCATCTCCAAACCCATTTAACTGCATAACACTTGTCTACATCCATCCCAATGCTGCACGTCAGCCTAGCATGACTTCCAACACCTAATGCTGTCCTGCACACTTGTTAGAATTTATGTAAGGTTTCATTGTGGGTGTCAGGGGCGTTTTAAAAAGTGTTTTTGTAGCAGTCTCCCAAAAGGGACTTTAGGTTAGTTGACTCCTCTGGCAGGTAATGCTACACACACACAAACAGCAGCGGATCTATCGCCTCAGAGCAGCGATGGCAAGATGTCAGGTATCTCTGTGTCAGTTTGCTTTGTGCACCTGCCAGACCGAGATGACAAGCTGAGAGATCACATTCACTTCTCTCCTGAGCAGCACTGAAGTACTTTGGTCTCTTGGCTTTGCAAACTACCTCCTGCTCCTCTGAGGGAAACGATATAATTAAAACCCTGAAGGAGGAGGGTGGGAAAAAAAAAAAAAAAAAAAAAGAGAGAGAGAGAGAGGAAAGAGGAAAGCAAAAGATGCGTGCTTCAACTTGCACTGACAACCCCTCATGTGACAAGCATTAAGGGACACTTCTGTGCTTTCAACCCATATTTGATTTGTTATGAGGCTTTTGGCTCTACTTTGTGTCAGTTAATTAGCTACCAAATTCCAGATGACAACTTGAATAACAGATTTAGTATATGCACTGATGTTATCTGTTGCAAACAGTATCTCCCTGACAGATTCTAGACATAAACACACATATCCATGCACACCCTATATGTATACATATATATTCACAGGCATACATATGTAACAAAGAACAGTTAATTCTCTTCTCTCTGGTGAGAATGAATTAAATCTTCATAGAGCTCCACTGCACTTGGAAGATAACCAAATATCTACAACTTTTGCCTTTTTAGCTCAGCATGATGTTGTATTGAAAGCTTCACATGGAGAGGTATAATGAGGAATGAACTGCACAGTGATGAGGCTTTACCAGTGTATAAAGTCACTGATTTCTGAGTGAAATCACAATTACTAATTTGAAGCACCAGCTAATTAAAACCACAGCTATGTATTTAGCCTCTTGTTACACCTACTGCAGTTTATAATTATGAGGACCTCTTTATCTACTCAATTAAAGTTCTTACGATTGAGGCAGGTTGTGTTTGAACCTGTAAGCCCTGCAGAGACCACAGGAAAGCATATGTCTGCTTCCTGGTGATTCCATGTATCCTTAGACTCACATACTTGTTTTCATACAGAGAGGGAAAGAAAAAAGAAAGACTAATGCCACAGTGAAATCCCTAAATCAAAAAAAATGAATTAATAATTGATTTAAGCAATTCAAGATCATTCATGCTTGAATTGAACAAGGCTTGAGTACGGCTCATAAACAGAATGTAAAGCCACCTACATAAGCTGAGCTAAATGATTTCCATCCACATTTTCCTTTGACAGGCTGGAAGGCTGAAATATCTTTTATATATAGCACTTTTTGATGTAGTGACATCATCGGCTCACATTCATCCACCAGCAACGAACTCCAGAACATTGCTATAATAATCCTTGATATTTTTGCAGAAGTAATAGTAGTATTTACTGGTTTCCTAAAGGAGAGGGAAAAGAAACTGTTGTTGTAAGCCAAGGTCACTTCACCATACCATATGCAATCACATGCTGCTACTACACTACTGCAAACTACAAGCTACTTACTGAAAGGTAAAAGGGGGAGCAAGGGCCTCCCCTCCCCATTACTTTCATGTCTCTACATCAAGATTAAAATTCACAGACATGGGATTAGTCCTACAACTTAAATGAGTACCGTTTCCCAAATTGGTACATCTAGATGAGACCAAGGTTGTCTTCATCTCCCCCTAAAAGCATTCTGGAGAAGGGACTGGTTTGGCCCAGGAACATCACAGACTACCATTGCTAAGGGACTGTAATATATTATTGCAGCAGCCTCCCACTGAATAAGGGAAATTGCCTCAGGAAAATCTCTCCTGAAGCAAAATGCTATCCTTGGTGTATTTTTCACTGCCCGTCCTTGCTCAGGAYGATGCCAAGAGCATAATCCAGCCCAGAAGCCACGGCAAAACACTGTGTTCACCCTTGTCACGGAAGAGCTTTCCAGCAGCTCCTTTGGCACCTTGACCTACAGACTGCAATTCTTGCATCAAGATCTGATCGCTATGAAGTTATGAGCCCAATCTTGGCTACAACAGGGTCACTCAAGTTAACAGATCTACTGTAAGCAGGATTTTATATCCTGTACAAGTAATCTTTTCTTATCRGAGCAGTTCCAGCTCACGCATGGCCAGCATTCACTTCAGAAAGAATTTTTTCCTGAAGATAAGAGCTGCATTGCTCAACCTTACAACAACCACGCTGGCTCAGAGGTTCTGGGTAAAATCCTGGGCTCATTCAAACCAAACTGAATCTGGCCACTGACTTCAGCCCGGAATGGATTTCATCCACAACATGAGATTCCAATACTCTGTTATCTAAAAAGCTGTCTCTGGTTTTAAGTATGCGAAGTATTTAGGGTTGGTTCCCTAACTACTTTAGAGTGGAGGTATTATGCCACATCCTATCTGAGAAAAAGTGGCAAAGGCTCTAAGACTCTTCAGATATATTTTATGACACATTACAAAACTACAAATTCAAAATCAATGAAAACAGCAGTAATTCACAATGGCATAATCACTTTAACAGCCATTAACTTTAACTAARAGAGTATTTACAATGTTAACAGCAAAGGTTAAAAACTCAGTATTTTTCAACAAAATGTTCTGAAGTATTTCTCTTTTAGTGGGCATCTTTATGAAAGATACATGCTCCTTACACTCAAGAGACAAGCACAGATGTGCACCTCATGCCCTGCACCCTAGTGATGTTTACAGACTATCAAACCACGAGTGTCCATTTTATGACCCAAGCAAAGCTATAAGTGAACAGCTACCTCCACACCATTCCCAAGCTCGGTCTCTTTCTGTTCTTGTGGGAACAAAACAATTTAATGGTTCATTCTGAACTTTTCACTCACACAATTACATTGAAGACTTAAGTGTACAAAGTATCTACTCAAAAGGAAGTGGTTGTTCATCACTTCAAGTGAATTACTTTGCTTATTTCTCTGCAAATGCATTTTTGCTGTGGAAACATTGACGCTGCTCTGATTGCGGCTACAGGAAGTCAGATGTTGTAAGATCATGCACAGATTAGGATAACAATTTCTTCGGATTCCTTGTAATCTGAAGGAGGAYGCTGATTAGATCTTAGCACATGGAGAACCTATTGGGATGCTTTCCAGAAACTCTTAATGCAGCCACGGAGCAATCTCTCTGATTAGTGGGGTGACAGCCCTGCGCCCCAGCTGCAGCCCCGCGTGAGCCGGGGCCACGCTCGGGACCTCCCAAGGAGCTGGGAGAGAGGGACAGGCTGCAGTGTCGTGGCAAAGGTGACCGGCAGGAATGCAGATTTGGGGACTGGAAGCTAAAGATGTGGATCTGGTTGGTGATAAGGGAAGAAGTCAGACGTGTTCTGACTACAAAGGGGAGAACCAGAAGGTGGAATAAAAATTCTGGCATGGGAAAGGGCAGTACAGCCATCTGTGGTGAAAGCAAGTGTGTGGTACAAAAGATCTGGGGGGGGGGGGGAGGATGAAAAACCCTTTTGGACAGATTGCAACAGAGCAAGAGGTTAGAAGGAAGAGTTTGAGAGAAAGCTGAAAAAAGAAGATAAGATGAGCAGCTAAAGGCTGAGACCTAGCATTCGAGGTTTATCTTCAGAGATGCGGTAACTAAAGCCGCAGCAGTAGTCTCCTGAAGTGTAGAAAACCGGGAAACACAGACAAGGGCCTGGAAGACAGACAGAAGAGGGAGCAGAAGTAAGAAGTCAGAGCAGACAAGTCTGAAGGAGTAGTCACTGTGACACGAAGAAAAAGCAGAAGAGGAGAAAATGATCCCATATCTAATGTTGCAGAAAAATCATGAATGAGAACAAAACACCGCTTTGTTGATTCAGTCAAAACAACAAAAGCCCAACAGGGAAAGAATCAATTAAAAATGCTGGAGAGGCTTTACAGAAGTGACAGACTACACACGGAAGGATAAATGAACAGTATTCAAGAAAAACAGTATTTATCCACAAGTTAGGGAGAAGTAGTTGCTGTTCTAGATATTTAAAGAGGTACCTGAATTCAGGAAAATGCACACTATGCAAAATTGCRCTAGTTTTTCTTTATTCCGCTTAAAATAAAGCATACTCCTAAATGATGAAAGAAGTTCTCTAACCAAAATGTTAGTCATTTGTGGAAACACAAAATAAACAAAGACTTCTAAATCAAGACAGAGTAGATATATAACATGGTATAAATTTAAGTAGCAAAAGTCCTTTCCCAGGGTTATTACTTTGTGGCTCTGACTTAAGGCAAAACTCTTGTTCTGTAACGAGCATTCAGGTGAGGTAGACCCAGAACTGCACTCCCTCAAAAACCGCCTGGTAAGCCTGAGCAAGGTTTTAAACATCCCAAAGCAAAAATCACTCCTGAATACCTGATATATGGGAGAAATCCAGCTCAGGTCAATGCGGCTGCTCCTACACTTAAAAAGATTTCCAGARCAGGGAAATTCCCTTTCAAAGCAAGTAAAAACAAAGTAAAAAGCAATGTCATCTAATAGCCAACTAGGTGGAAGTCCACTTCTAACAAAAACATTACATTAGTAATCCACCTCTACATTACTTCACATTTATCCTACCAAAAATCCATTGATTTCATGTAAAATCAGAATATTAGCATATTGTACAAGGAAGAGAGAACAGGCTTTTTTGGTCCATGCAGATTCTCCAGTATAGCCTCAAGTCTTAAACTTCATTGCAATTCCAAAAATATATTTAGTAAATGAGGAGATTTCAAAACTTGGTCTTTAACTAAAACCATTTTTTAACATAACGTATCTTCCCTGACCATCTGAAGTCTTTCTCTCACTGATAAACATCATGAGCCATACCACACTTAAAACAGTAAAATTCCTCTTTATGTCTTAATCACYGCTGCCCTTGCTTCTTTGTCCAGATAATTTTTCTACTTCACAGAGACCATCAGGCCACAATAGAATATGCTCATTAAAAAAAAACTTTTAAACTTCTCACTATCTTTCCTATTTAAACATTTACTTTAATGTTGCATTCTTCATAGCATGAATAGTTACTGAAAGTATCTAACACTGAATATCGCTATCACTGCGCTTCAAGATAAATGATTTATTTTAAAATATAGAATATTCTGTCTTTGATGTTCAACAGTTCTGTACAGAAACACTTCAGATGGTCATTGGTTATCTACCTGTATGAGCCAAATCTCTTCGCAATTTGCATTAAAAACAATGCCATTCCTGTAGCTTGTTTGATAGAGAACACAGAAGATTAAAGTCCCTGAAAAAATAACACCCARGAGACCCCTAGGCAATTTATGGAAATTTAAGCTAGAAGGCTAAGGATTTGGCTTATATTTGTCACATTCTTCATTCCTGTTAGCTGCTTTCCATCCCCCCTCCGACACACAAAGTACCTAGAAAATGCTATTTTCACTCAATTTCTGCTGGTTTTGGTGTTATGTAGCCCCAAACCATTCCTCAACATGAATTTGGAAGGAACAGATCCTGGGGAATGGATGGCAGAGATAAGCCCCCGAATAGTAAGTGTATAAAGAATAGATGAGGTTTCAAAGGGGAGCATTTATTGTTTCCTGTATCATAGCACATTGTCTTTCGATATGATTAGTTATCAGTCTGAGTTATCAAAAACTGGGATGAAATAAAGCGCTTAYGCAGTTATGCTTCATTGATGTCAGCTAGGGGAGCATGAAAATCTCCATGAAGTTGGGTAATTGATGTGTAAATCAGAGCTCAATCACTCTGTAATAGAAATGGTCCCACTGAAAGTATGGTTGTTGAACAGTATTGCAGAGGGTGGAAAAAAAAGARAAATAGAGTCAAGATAAGACTTATTTATTAAAAATGATAATAACTAGCAATTTACACAATTTTCTCTTCAAGAGAGAAGTGCTGTCAGAAATATTTATATGTAAGCTGCAGACCATCATATTTGGATACCCTTATTCAGCAATAATTAACTGTTTCTGTTTTATTAAAATGCTTGGGGACACTGTTATGGATATTTAAAAAGCAAATTAAAAGAACACATTCATCCTTTGAAAGGCAACACGTGTAAATGACATCAGTGATTGTAATTTGGTTAACAATGTGTGTTCACAATATGTTTTGGAGTCCTATTACAAACCTCTTGTCAATTCAAATTTGTAGTATAGGAAACAAAGGCAAAACTGAAAAATACCTTAAGAAAAAAGAAAACTGAAGAGAAAAATGGTTATAATAAAAAAAACTGTGAAAACACATTAAAAGTCAAATAGTCATTAGAAAATTAGTCACGTAAAATAGCTTCCCAAAATACTATAAGAGAGTCAACAACTGATAGGTAAATAAATTTAGATAACATTATGGCTTTTTTGGTTTTCTTGTCATCTTTTTTGTTTTCCGTTTTAATAAATGAACGCACATTAAGAGCACTGATAATCAACTTCCCAGAAACAGTCCAATATTCTAGTTATGGTTTACACTAATCCACTAATAAACCATAACAAACTTTCATAAATGTGAAATTTATGAGCATTTTCAGCACCARATGAATTACTTCCAGGACTCAGGCTCTGGACTGGGAAGCTCTATCAGATGGGTAATGTGCTGTGACTGTAAAGGGACCCTGATTACTAGTTTGGATAAGGAAGGCGGTTCAACCTAAATTCTAAATTTCATTGCCCTCACAAGTTTAACTGAGTACGACAGTTTTATTTTTATGCTTTTTTTTCTTTTCTTTTTCTTTTCTTTTTTTTTTTTTTTTTTTTTTTTTTTTAACTCTGTTGATCTCATCTGGGATTTGAAGTTCCTTCAAAATTCACTAAGAGCAACAAAGCCATTAAGCCTTAGCCAAAGCATGCACTATAATTCAAATATACTTCAGAGAATACTTCCTAATGGCTTCCTACCATCATACTTCAGAGATGTCCATCAACAGCATTCTTTGTATTAATATATTACAGATAAATACCAGTTGTGTTTAGTTGCATGTTGTGTATTACTCTTTATATACATCAACAGTAAACATGGCATGGTAATGTTACAAAGAGGTATCTGTGTAAATATTATTCCCTATGCATTGCAATTATTTGATGCAATAAAAGATCTGAAGAATGCTTGCTACAATTTGTTTTGCTTTGTGGATATCTCAAGTTATTAAAACCGTTCTTAAAAACACCCCTCTAAGTTACTTCTTTTTATACATGTGGCTTTTTAAAAGATTAAAGTGTACTTTAATGTAGGGAAACATACAAAAYCCATAATTTATTATCATTTAATGTGTACAGATTGCATTGCTAAATCTGAGCTGAAACACATTTTGAAAGGTCTTTCACCTTTACTTTTCTCAGATTTACAATTAAAATATTTTTTTTTCATATTGACACATGAAACTTTTTTAGGAACCTAGATACTTTCTTAAAAAAATGAGTCACTCCATTTTACTTGTATTTTCCTGAAGTAGTGGCAATAAAGCACAGTAGACAGCTAACAGAAATAAATCCATCCTTTTAAAAAACATCACAAAACAATCATTGATTAACACATCTTTTTGGAGACAGATGAATCAGCAGACACAACGGCTCAGGTATTTTATCACAGAAGTACTTCTGTGCTACTCCTACTGCTCTAATAAACGTGCTCATTTACTAACAGGCGCCTCTACTCCCTTGAGCATATATGCATATGCTGTGCAGCTCTTTAACCACATGTTCTTAGAGTTAACATGTGCTGAAGAACACCACCACAGGAAAATAAAGAATTCAGTAGGGTGACCATTTTATTCATCAGTTTTAGATGGAAGGAAAAGTGCACACAGATACACATTGATCCAGAGACTCCAAAGCACAGATAAATAGCACTTTAGGCCTAATATAATTTAATTTATTGTTTTTTAGGATACTACACGGCTAGAGAAATTATCTTCTAATAAATTATTCTTCTCTCAGTTGAAACCCTACATAATTGCCTCCATTTATTGTAGTAATATCTACTGAAAAGGAAAGAGATGATCAAAAATGCAAGTCTCATTTCAAATTCAAGTAAACATGCATTTCCTTCTCAGTGCTGCTATAAAATATATTGCCCATCTCACAGGCACTAGCAAATTGCAGGAGATATAATAATTTTGTGGTTTCATAATGGTGATCAATTTGGAAAGAACCTAGACTTTCAAATTCCAAATTTTTACCCTTCTTCCACTAAACCTTAAAAAGCCTCACAGCAGTAAGGTGTCTGTTATACACAGACTATGAAAGAATAATAAATAATTTGCAGTTATTTTTTCCTTTGTAGATATCGAGTCAGGAGGTCAGTGGATTACCATCATCATCAGCTTCTGCTGAGGAAGATAATCTATAACAAATACCGTTCATATCTTCAGCAAGCACATGACGCTTATTGCTCATTTACAAACCAAGTATAAAATATAACAAAATAATTTAACCAAAGCAGCACAAAGTTCATTAGTGGTGGTGAGGTTTACCTCGCTAAGGGCACAGTTCAGCTGATGCTACTGGCAATTTTCCCAGTGAATTCAATGGGAGCTGGATGGGACCTTGCCACTTAATAATGACAAAACAACCAGGACTCACAATACAACCATTTCTAAGCAGTAGCGACTTATCGGAACAAATGAGCTTTTATGTTATATTCCTCATGCTAACAGAAATTCCTTATGCACCACACGAAGCTTAAAAGTCTTAAGTGTTCACCAATACATGCCAGACCTAACAGTTACATGCAAAATGTTATCACCATAATTTACATCAGATACTGATTGCACAGATTTCCTGTTTGACAAATGCAAATGAAATTTAAGAATCTCTTCCACAAACAAACAAGATATCCAATAAACTTCCCAATCTACCCCACAGGCCATTATCACTTTGACCTAATGAGAATTTTTATTTGTTTTAGCAATTCTGTAGATTGCACACACGGCATACCAGCCACGTGACTGGGCAATGCATGTGCAAAGCATTGACACATGCACTTACCAGGGAGTAGATCACAGAGCTTATATCACCCAGAAAAGGTAAAGCTAAAAAAAAAAAAAAAAACCCAAAACGTTAAATCTATCTCAATGTAGACCACTAGGGACACATCAGGTAGGTGATACTGACACAAAATTTGAGATTTGCCCTGGGATTTGAAAGTTAAAAAAGATCACTTTATTTTATTTTATTTTTTTTTAAGTAAAATTATTTCTCTTTTTTAGATAGACCAAAATTACAACACAATCTCATGTAGACTGATCGAAATTACAACTCAAGTCTGAAATTATTTGAATCTCCAAGGTGGGTATGATACTGCAGCTTCCAGAGTCAAGCACAAGCTACATCTGTTTCCCCAATTACATTGTGAATGTCTCAAATGGGTAACTGATTTCATGAAGACAGAAATATCACAACGAAGAAAATAGGGTCACTTACAGCCAAATCCTCAGAAGAATGTAAGACCAAACCTCCATTTAACCCACCCAGCCACCGGCAATGGCCAATAGCAAATGCCCAGTAAAGCCCCTGAGAACAGAGCAGAGTACTTTCAGACTGCTACCCTAGCCTTGAGAAGATTTTAGCTCATGAAATACGTGAAGTACAAACGCATTGATATCTTTGTATTTAACAGATCTAAAAGTTTTTTCTCACAAGAATGCTTTCAAACAGAATATCTTGGGGCAAGGAGTTTTACAGCCTTTCTGAGACGCATTGCTTTATCCCAAACTAAGTTTACCATGGATATAGGTCTGAAAACTTAACTGATTTAGCACAATTGTTTGCATTTTATTGGATCGTTGATAAGAGGATTCACCTCTCTGGGCACCCACATTTGCTACAGGCAGCTGGGCAGGAAGCTCCTGCTCTCTTCAGYATCAAAGAGCCTCAGATGCATATCCCGCCGCATTCACCATATCATGGATCTTCAAGCCTAGACCGATGGATTATTGCATCCTCAATAACAGTCATTTACACTCAATCTTTTGCATAAGTATTTTGTTCCTGTTCCTGTCAATCAGCAGCTAAATAATATTACTTATTTTCATAACATGAAGACAATGTGTTATTCAATAAGTGCATCCTGCTTTAAATTCCTATCTTCAACCATTTGCCTAATAGAAATATTATACTATGTAACATGCAAATATTAAAATACAATGTTAGTAAGTTGAGTCATATTCATTGGAAGCTGGCCAACCCTCTAGAACATTTAATAATTTAATAATAAAAAAGTCCAGTGTAAAAATATGTAAACTAGCTTCCATCCTGCTTTAATACTCACTTAACATGAGAAGAAAGTGAGTGTAATTTTGTTCAAGTATTAAACGTTACATTTCTTCTTTTGATTATTGAAGTATTATTAAAGCTAAATAAAAATGTGTTTGCAATTTCCTTCCTCTAAAGTCTTATAGCCTATGGTTGCCACTAATACTCTGTCCCTCTAGCTGGCTTCTTTTCTGAGTATCTCAGAGCTCTTCACAAATTAGAGCAAGTTATGCCCAACTATGCTCATGGGAAGGAGTAACTACCGATTTCAAGGAAAACAGCTGAAGGAATGAAAGTTCAGATAGGTTGACTAAGGTCATTCAAGACGCAAGTGAGAGAGGACCGTGGGAAGAAAATTGAGGAGTCCTCACTCTCAGATGTTATCGTCATCATGAGACCATCTGTAACTTGCAATCCTTTATCCATTACTAAACTCTGAAATGACAACCATCAAGTTGAATTTTAAGTACGTCTAACACCACCATATCACAAGAAGGAATGAYCTTTAGGCGAGTTTGCAGACTACTGTGTCATGCACAGCAAGGCAAGTTTTCTCTTGCTGAACGTCACAAGAGCAGCTCTGCAAGGATGTTCTTATTACATTTGCTAGAACGATGGAAAGTATCAAATGATTTAATTTTGTGTAGTGCCCCACTTACTTTGAAAAACTGATACTGTACAGGGCGTAATGTCATTAAGTGATTAAAGTACAAGAGCATTCAGGTTTCCAGGTGCTTTCATAGCAAGCGCCTACAAGCACTGCTACAGCAGGCCTGAGACTGGAAACTGTGACTCTGGAGACAAGCTGGGTCCAGTAACGTAAAATACTGACCTCCTCCTCCTCTCAGYAGGACCAAGCATGGCAGGGACCAAGCACCAAGGCAGGCAGCTCAGCTCCCCTCTCGAAAGGGTGCAGCCTCCTCTCAGCTCTCGGGTGCACTTGCAACACTGCCAACAAGCCCGAAACCTCACGGGAGTTCAGAGCGCCGCGTCGGCGAGCCTCTGCTCCCACGAGCAGAAGCACCGCGAGTCGAACTGTACTGACAGCGGAGCGACACGAGACAGTCGCGGGCGTACGAGGTACTTTGCCTTTTCAAAGAGGTGGTGGTATCCTCTCTGAAGGGAACTAGCGTTTAGCTCTCCTCATTATGCCAAGTGTATTAAAACCTCAGTATCCGTGGCAGGAAATGTGTGTTTTGTTACACACACTCTTTAATGTGACAGAAATACAAATTTATGTTTTCTTTCATAGAAATACCTAATGGGGTTTGAATAAAATAAAATACAATCTGCACATTGCCATGTGGAAATTAATTTTAAAGAACTGTTTATCAATTTAATTCCACTGATAGTAACAGACAGATTTATGAGGCAATTAACTAAATATTTGTTTTTTCACGTTTCAATTCATTATAGTAAATTAACAATTTTCCACTTGAAAGTCTTGCACCGCTACAGTGAGAGCCTAAAAAACACGTATAATACTGCTGCTCTAGGATGGATTCTCTGATTTTTAGAACGCAGATTATTATTCTCCTCATATTAACTTAACATACTGTATGTGACTGGAAAAAAAAAAAAAAAAAGAAAAGAAAGAAACAAATTGAGTATTATCCAGGGAACCTGTCGTTCTTTAAATGTCAGCTTCAAGCAACCAGACATAAATAAGGAAAATTTACAGCTCTAAACCCGGCGTAACATCTGTCCAAGCAATCCGCCCTGCAGAGTGGGTTTTGTAGCCACCTAACACCCTCCTATGGCTACGACAAGACTGAAAGACGAAAAGGAGGCGCCTTGCCGGCTCTGCCCGGTCTTTGCGGCCCAGCCGGCGGCGAGAGCCTTCCCCCGCGCTGCCCGGCCCCGGCCCCGGCCCCGGTCCCGGTCCCGGTCCCGGCCCCGGCCCCACCAGCCGCCGCGCTGCTCCGCGCCGCGCGAGCTCTGGCCGGGGGCTTCCTGCTGGCTAAGACGCGGCTCGCGCGCTTTGTAAAGCCTCCCTGTTAACTCACGGGATTACAGCACGATCACATCAGGGCATTAGGCTAAACAGGATTTTGCAGCCAGATCTGATCGGGRAGACTTAACATTTTTCAGACCCCCATCTTATAATACTTACACAAATCACCAGAAAGAGCCTTCTTCTGGGCGAGAAGAGGAGCCTGCCCCCGGCGAGCGAGGAGCAGGCGACCACCCCCACTGCCCTCCTCGGCCCCGTCACCCGCACATCGGTTGGTCTCCCTGCCGGCAAATCTACCCCCCACGTACTATGTCGCGAGGCTAAAACCTAAATTGCACGTTACCATTAATACTCTGTTTACAGTGTTTGTCTTTTCCTAGCCGTAAGAGCACTACAGCCACCAGCAGCAAAGTGAGACTTCAATTTCAGCACTCAGTAGGCTAATAATTATCAAATAAATAGAATACTAAGAATCCTTACAGTACTCCAATTGGCTAGCAGAGTGRTATTAATTCCTGAGAAATGCTCTATACACTCCATTCATCAAGTTCTTAAGCTTTGGGCAGTACGTCACCTTACCACTCTACCAAGTTAAAGCAGATAAGAYACAAGCATCCTATTTGAGAGTCATTAAAAATGCAGACAGCCAGTGTTACTGCTCCTATCAGTTTTACTAAAAATAAACAAACAAAAAACAGTAAATCAGTGACCACCTTACAGGGCATTTTCTGGAGACTAATGATGGGCTGGGATAGATGGCCCTCACTTGTACYTTGGGTTATCAGCTCCTCCCATCTGATCATTAATTCCCCAGGAAATGCCTTTTGCTTCAATAGCTTTTGCTTAAATAGATCACTAGTGAGAGAAGAAAAAAAACTCACGCCACTASAAATGAACTAGTGTGGAACCTCGCTGAGTTGCATATGCCATAATCTGCACATAAAGACTTTACAGGTGAACTGCAAAGGCCTTTTTAATTGCATTTCCAACTCCTCTTCTCCCTCTCCCCCCTTAAAAGGAAAATAAAGTCAGCCACTAGGCAAAGTTGATGAAGCTTGCAGAGAACGTTTGGAAGAGTCTCCAAGATGTTCTCTATGCRCTCTCATACATTAAAAAGTACATAACACTGAGCCTTAATTACAAGCTTCTTTTTAACACTGTGAGTTTCCGATACGTGAAACAAGCATACARCCCCCATTTTATCTCGCGGGGAAGGGAGCGACAGGAGGGAAGCAGAACACRCTTTCAAAACCTTGAATAGCATAAAGAAACTAAAGGAGCATATGACCATTTGTTTGCAACTTGTTTTGTTTGCAAGACACGTTTAATATCAGGATGCTGTGGAGAAGCCCTGCATCACTCAAGTTTCATTATCATTATAAAATATAGCAGAATGTCTTTACTCAGAAGTTTACTATCATAAATAATTAAAACAAAAGTATCCTTATGGTATGAAATAAATGAACAAGGTACATTCTAGGATACATTTCTTTGGGGGTTTATTGCTGTTGCCGGCTCCCTACATTAGAAAATCCTGRAATTCACAATCAGTCGTCTGATCGTTAGCCTGAATCGGGAAAATTTTATGGCAGCTGGCTAAAAGACTTGTTCTTTCAAAAACAGGACCACAAGCGCTCTTTACTAGTAACGTATGCAGCATWCAGTTTTGTGATAAACTAGAGTATGTGATATGCAGAATGCTAAGGAAAAAAAAAAGATAGGAATAATTTAAGAGAAGATAAAAAAGAAAGAAAAGAAATCCTAGCTCCAAAACTGAAAAAWTTGCCTGATTTCTAATTACAATAATGTGTAATTAAATCACAGCAATACTGATGCTAATGGTATATTGTTCTCACAAGCAGGAAAGTGCTGGGCACCTTCACACTCTTTGAAGTTTTGCTGTCTTCCTTTGACTTATTTTACGCAGGTCAAAGATTGCCGCGATGCACATATCTGTCCCTGATGGCTAACAGCGCTACAGCTCGGTTTCGGAGCCGGCTGGGCGAGCACATTAACTCGTGTTGTTGACCAGCAACAGCCACATCAATCTTGCTGCACGCGAGGACCGCGCAGCTCAGCACCAGCAGGTTGGAGCTCGCAGCTAATGGTAGTTACTGATTTCTGCGTAGTGATGCACCAGGTTGGGTCTCTCCTCCTTTGGGCAGCCTGTCCCTGTGGACAAGCAAAACACACCAGGAAAGAAAATCACCCCTGCTAATCCAGTGAGCTTTGACAGATTGCCCTCCTTTTGGAGGGCAGCAGGATCGCAGGCAAGCATGTGGAGACCTACGACAGCAAAAGAGCTTTCCAGGGAAGAGGCTAGGAAGAAAAAAACAGTCATGAGAAGTTGGGTAATAATCATAATTTTTGAGAACTGGAAATACTATTATTATTTGAGCAGTAGTGCATAACGTGAATTAGAGCATAGCTACTCTGTCAGCTAAGAAACAATAACCTCTTCCCCATAGGCAGCTACAAATATAATCCCACATTCACAAACTACAGAGAGTTTTCTTATATAACGCTTGTCCACAATAGATTGGTTTGTCAATTAAAAACAAAAACTATTTGACTCCCCATGTTCTGTACAAATGCTTAACGATGCTAATGGATTTACCTGCCAGTCCTCTGCACACAGCAAGCCCAATTAAACAAGCGCGAGGGGCTGGGGTACCCGTTGAAATTCCAATCTCTGTTTTACACTTAGAAATAAATGAAAACAATGCATGCCTGTAACAAAAAGCAGCCCAAATCCTGACTCAAAATGAAACTCATCTGCTGGGCCAAATATAAGAATTTTATACAATAAGACAATGGTATTTCTCAGTGCCAAAAGCAAGGGGAGGTGATGTTTGCACTAACTGTTCATAACTTCACTTGTCAACACAAAGCTCCAGTGTCGAACACCAAAGAGGGTGTCTTTGCCAGGGTTTTATTTTATTTATTTATTTTTTGGYTAAACTGATTCAGACTTCAGGATRGCTATACCTGTGTAGATGTGTCTACACTGCACCAGTTTCTTAAATGCAACAAGGTTACACTGCCCACCACTTGGTCAGTGGGGAAAAAATACAGAAACATATCATGTAAAAATGGTGCATGTAAATGCTTGAGAAATCCAGGAGATGAATAGGTATCTTTTACGTTAAAACTGCTGCAGTATTTTAAAGCAAGGAGAGGAAAMGTGGTTCATACACCAATGAGTTTAATAGGCTTTAATCTTCTCATACAATGTGGAAATCAAAATAGCAGTAAGAGCGAGGAATACATTTGTTTCTTCTTCCACTGTGTCACCACCTCTTTCAGTTGTCTAAAAGGACATTCATTCTAGCATGCACTTTCTGCTCTTAAAAGCACCTACCTAAGCACAGCTCAACAGTCTTGAGAATCATCTTTCCCTCTTTATGTACCAGATCCAAATCCCTTTGTAATGAACTGGAAGTCTCAACTGACTTCAGGAGATGCTCCGGTGCTTATGAACAATGGCTTTACTTTGCAAACACACAGTATGTATCAAAATCACAGCAAAATATGTAATGTAGCACACACAGACAATTACATTTTTAAACATGCAGATACGGGATTTCCCTTACATAGACATTTCCACCGAATCATTATTAAGAGACAGTGAAAAAGATCCACTTCACTGTCAAAAGCACCCATGTATTACTACTCCCTCAGGAAATTCTRTTCAGAAAAGCCTCTAGGGAGCCAACTACAGCTGTAAAGAAAACATAGATGGTTTTGTATGTATAATAAAAAAAAAWTTTTGCACTTAAAATGCAGAACTAGTGAGAAAAAAAGAAGTTACCGAACTATGTAGGATATTTTATGGGAAACACTGAACAGAGTCATCATCAGCTACTCTGTAATCATGGCACATAACAGCTCAAAATCATTACTGGGGCTGCAGAAACTAAAAAGAAATTTCTTTGAGAAATAACACTGAAGTTATTAAAGCCAGTTTGATGCCCAGTAATACAGTTGACCTCYGAATCAAACAAGCTGATGGTCTGTTAGGGCACAAGATGAAATACCCTACAGGAGCTTAAATTCCAATCCCAGCTCAGGAGTTTCTCTTAATATCAAAGCAGCTTCTAAGGAAAGCAAATGAAGTACATTACCTCTGGTAACAGTAACCATTTACACCCTGAAAAGCCTTGAGAGCGCTCTCACAGAGGGTAGCCTATGTTTTATTAAATCCTATTGCATACTTTTATTTTTAGGTCATAAAACATAAAGGACAAAGGATTCACCTAAAATTTTTAAAGCACTCTGGTTTTATCAAGGATTAGTGGTTCTGATCCTTCAATAATTCAAATTTCATCCTAACAATGCTTAACATTTAAATGCGAGTAGCATTAAAGCAGAATATATTTACAGTATGTTTCTATTCAACACCAAGTGCTCACTGCAAACAAACCACTGGCAATACTGTCAAAATGAAGACCTCACCAAGATCTTCAATTATTCACATCTGCTGTTTTTACTACATCAGATATCAATATGATAAAATTGTATTTAATTGTATGGCACACGGATTTGTTTGCATTTACATATAGGTAGTTCTTCTGCTATTTAGAAAATGAGRAACAGGGGAAGAAGGACGATCTCTCTTAACTCGTGCCATTTTACAGTTAGACTGAATGATATATAACACTTGCCTTGTTTTGGCCCAAGATGGCCAAAAGAGCCATACAAACCGGTCAGCTGTGCTCAGCGGGCAGATGCCTGCTATTGCAGAAGCAATACAAACAAGCAGTAGACCAGTGAGCCTGYACCACTGCATATATTTTAAATAACACATAAAAATATCTATTTAAAAAAAAATCCTTCTTAATCTTTACAACAGTTAAAAATCACTCATTTATCAAGGTGCTTCTGTCAGGAACCACTGGTGCTTCTATTAGGAACAACATTTGTTTATTTTAGCATGCTTCACAGAATGCAAATATAGAAACTTTACCCAGCAGCTGGACATGATCGGAGGCGACAAGCCCTGGCCAACACAGGTCAACGCCAAGGCACGTGGGAAGCGTACAACAGAGGGAAAAAGGAAGAGAAGCAACCACTGGTTCAGTGTGAATTTCTGCTAATGACCAAAAGATTGCTCTTTTGAGATCACTGGAAAAAGGATACTTGATATAAAAGCCTGAATCACCCTCCATCTCCTGATGAAGCAGCCGGCTTTACTTTTCTTCCTCGTCACGAGGTGCCTCTCAACCTCCTCAACGGGGATGCACAACACTGGAGTGCAGTACAAACACTCAAACAAAGCGGGCGCCCCGCTCAGCCCCTGTATTCCCTACCTCCAGCACTTGGGAAGGATTCAGACAAGAGCCACAAGAGCGATTAGAGAGCCTGGAAGAACTTTCCTTACAAGGAGAGACCAGAGCTCAATCTGTTCAGTTCAAAAAGGAGAAGGTTAAGAGGCGACCTGATCACAGCCTCTGAATACTTGCACAGGAAGGACATTTCTGGGAGCAGATGGGTATTTAATCTAGCAGAAAAAGGTGYAACGAGATCCAGCGCTTGCAAGCTGAAGGCAGTCAAACTCAAACCAGTTTACGCAGTGTCCATTTTCAGCAGCGACAAAACAATTAACTCTTAACAACACAACTGGAAAGGCAGCRGGTTCACCGCACACCTGAGAGGCTGCAGCGCACATCCGTGCTGACGCTCACACATGGGAAGACGCTCAACTTCCCAGAGCTTCAACAGGGAGAGATCTGGAAAGGATCCCAGCTGAAAAACATCAAACGCAGCCCGACAGACACCAAAGATGCACAGCGACTCACCCGAAACCGCCACCGCTATTCTAGCCCACGAGACGGGCGTTATTCACGTGCTCTGACCCCCTAAACACAGCGGGCCAGCCAGCTGCCGCCCTCCAGCCAGCTCCTCCTGGACGGAGGTGCGAGGCAAAAGCTGCAGCTGCCCGCGCGCAACGGGGCCGACGCCAGGACGCGGCAGCACGCGAGGCCGTGCCAAGCAGCTCTGCACGCCGGCCAGTCTTCCCCAGCAAGGAGTGGTCTGACTCCTTACAGGCAGCAAAGCAACAGTTAAATATTACCGAGTTGCTGGGAAAAATACAGTCAAACTGGTTTATATCGCACCATATTTCCTTTCCATTCAAAACTTATCGTGCTGCATACCATTTCGTCACTTCACATTGCCACAAACTACCTTTTAATGCAAAACAAAGCTTCCCAATGCAAAGCCCCACATTGTAATCCAGAAGAACTTTTCTTATCTATTTCAACAGCAAACCTTTAGTGCCAACCACATGTTATTGTGTTTTAGGGATTGAGACTTTTGTATGAACACGCTGATTGTCTCCTTGAGACATATATAATCAGCATTTTATGCCAAGAAACACTTAAGCCAACAGAGACTTATACCACTCTGAAATGTTTTTGGAATTGAAAATGTATATTTTGGCTTATTTCCTTGAGCCTGCGATAGCAGGAATTTCTTTGGGTTTTTTATTTTGTTTTTAACTTCATTTTCTCCTCAAACTCTGAGATTGAAGAAAAAGTCAAAACACATGTTCTGAAAGCAAGAAGCAATATCAATAAAATAATTCACACTGACATACCCGTCGTACCTAAAATGGATACCTCCTGGAATATGGACATCTGCCTCAGAAACCATTTGGTCTCTTTTGCTTCTCTTCGTGACTCTAGAGCTGTGCCTATGCACCGTCTACTCAGTAGCAGGCAGTTGTGAAAATGGAAAGGAATGRCTTTTTTAGATAAGCAAGCAGGTGACTATGAATCTTATAAATTAGAAACGAAGCAAAGGGAAAAACAGACAATTGTCTATTTATATAGTTCCACAGTTGCAGAATACCAGTTTAGTGCTCAAAGGAGTTGCAGGAGTAACATATTCAGTATTCATGGAGCATCCTGTCACACTTGCTGCAACATATATTTTTAACTCCCTTTTGCTCCATATGTAGAATCTGCAAATACACAAAAGAATGTCTTAATTGGTCCTGCTTTATATAAATGAATAATGGGCTAAATGGGTTGAAGTGAATGCCATATTTATCTCTCCAGTGAGGAAAGACATGATGATTCAGAAACAGGGAAGCCAAGAGGATTCAGAGCTTTACTCACAAGTGGAATATATATCTCCTGTCAATACATTATGTATTCCATTTCTACTACAGCCCCCTAAAGGCACAAATAGAAAAAGAGAGGCAAAATCTAAATGTTTCATTTCTGCTCAAAATGCATTCTTGGATGTGTGGGGTTTTTTTATACTTGCTTTCAGGACTTATGAATCAAATCTCCAGAGATCTTTATTTTACTGAATTTTTGTAAATGCTAAACTCTCCAGTGCTAGTTTCATCATTTGATATTGCCATTGACAAAAGACATTTGATATTCCTAAGAAACAGTGGCACGAGTAATAGAAAAAAAAGGCCGGATCATGCCCTTACTCACATGAGCAATCCCACGCAAGCTGAAAGCCCTACTTGGCAGCTGCAGCAGCATTTTCCTAATTAAGCAGGGATACTTCTCACTAGGAGTTAAAAAGCATATAAGCAAAACTGTTTAAAGAATTTATATTTTCTCCTGCTTCCACATATGACCACTGATTAAAAAAATAATCAGTGTATGAAAACTTCTTTTTAGTTCTCCTCTCAAAAATACAAGCATCACTAAGAGCTCCCAAAAATAAAAAGTAGGATGTGCAGGATTGGGCTGATATTTTGATTCTGCTGATTCTGGAAGCTGATATTTTCAAATGYTGCTGGTCTGGTTGGATTTTATAATTACAGCAGCAGAAAGCAAGTCTCCTCTGCACTCACCCTGCCAGGCAGGGAATCACTTTTAGGGCTGCTGGAAAGTGGAACATCTCATTTCCATTAATCTGGCTCATAGCTTCAGATTCATAAACGGCATTAGCAGAGCTCTGCTTTCAGCCAGAGTGGAAGTTCAGCCTTGTGTTTAACTCTGCATTAACTTGAGCATGACAGAGTAAAAATTCAGGAAGGATGGCAAAAAAATCATCTGGTAATATTTTTTCAGCAGCAGGAAAAGCTTTACAAAATGTATGGATTCAGTTATTCCCAAAGCAATGTTTTGTTACTAGCACAATTGTGCATAGAGTGCCACGGCTTCTGGATCTGACTTGCCCACGGCAAATAAGGTAAAGCCTCAGGCACATACAATTTAAAATTCATTTCTGCTCTAACAGACAACTTCTGACTAACACCTATTTTTATTTTATAAATACAGCTCTCTCCATTTGCATTCCTACGGTCCCTGGGAGCGAACACCAAAACCCTCCTATGTTTTAGGTGTGCTGTGGAAAGTAATATTAAATAGAGTCTTTAAAATCCATCAGCAAGGATGACAAAGGACCTTCTGTATTCGCATGTCCAGTCTAAGCCTGCTACCGTTTGCTCTTTTGCCACGGGCAYATTGGGCACCTCCAGCAAAGAGACGTCCTAGCTGGCAGGGGGTATTTGTCAGATTGTACCTAACCCACTAAAACGTGGCCCTCACACTGTATCTTCTAAATGCTGTTTCCTAATTACAGGAAAGAGAAGATTCCTCAAACATTAGTAGTTCTTGATTCCTCAGACACTAAAGATAAGCTCACACATGATATTTGGGACATCACATAAAATGATAGGCAGGAGTTTTGTTGTCATTTCCCTCCTCTTCTACCCCACTCATTATCCTAATATTTAAAATATCAGACATCTAAAATTTGGTATTTGTCCATGGGAATGATTGTTCTTAAAAACTTATCACTTTGTATTAGGAGTGAAATCAAAGGACTTTTGCATATGCCAGAGAACAGAATGTTGATCTAAATGCTATTGTCCTGATCAAATGATTGGTTCATTTTCTACATTATACCATTAAAATGCTACTGAATACCATCAAATCCTACTGACTTCCCCATAAAGCCACAATTAGATCTTTTATCTCATCATGACTTACAGATGGGAATTTACAGTAACTTTGATTCTTCTAACTTTGGCATTTTAAATAAGTCATTGTAAATTTGTTAGGACTATGTGAACAATGTAGAGCTAAGTGAAATCTGTTTTTCATCTGTGGAGTCTGGAGTTTTACTCTGGCTGGAGATGGCAAATGACAAGTAAAAATACACTGTATTCTTTTGGATCAGGCTGTCCCACTCTATCTAGTGGTTTTGTATATCCACCAAGGAGATTAAGAAATGGCTTCTGCTCAAAAGCAGCTCACAATAAAACAGCAACAGTATTTTCAAGACAAATACGAAATTTATATAGTCAATGGTAGATCATAACCACCTCACACAAGTTATATTAAGCCATGATTTCCATGAGCCCTATATACTTTTCAAATAGTCACTATAACAAATAAAGAAATGTCAACTCTAGTGAATTTCTTCTTCAATTTAGCATAATATCAACAGTGAACAGTTTTATTGACATTTAAATTTATATTAATTTTCATTTAAAAGTATAAATCAAATAAAAATAAATGGTGCACTCACCTACTGATCTCTATATAACAGGTTTCCATAAATGAGGGTTAGCAAATAAATGCAGTTAGTAAGTGTAGAAAGATTCCAAGCACTAGTTACAAATGAATTTTGATTTCTAAATGAAAAGAAATACCTGACAAACAGTAAGATACATTAATCCACCAGATTGTCCCTCTTGAGTTCTTAAGCATAAATAGTCAGATAGAACGAACAAAAGATCAATGAGTGAATTTACTGCTGGATGATTCCAAAAATTCCTAATTCAGAACGCCTAAAATCCCAAACTACACCTATAAGCATTTGAGACAAGCAGAATGTCATAGTCTCAATAACAAAAGAAAGCAAGTAAAATCTGGTTTGCATGACACTTCACAGACACTTCATTTTTTTTTGGAACCTTTAAAAATAAATGAAATCAGAATCTTTATGGAAATTTGCAGTTATTGGGATCAGGGACTAATAAAGAACATTTCACTATCTACTGTAAAACTGTTCAGGACAATTAGCAACAGGTAAATAACTCAGAGATCAAAAACGAACGTAGGTTTTCATCTCAACAGAATCTCTTAAGAACTACACATTTGGATTTCAAGGAGTAAGCTGGCACATTCAGTGTCTACTAGAAGCCGGCTTGCTTTATCAAGGCAAAAAGGACAAGGCAACAAATAATTTTTTGCATCCTAAGGACTTCACTTGGACGTGACATTGAAGATATGGATAAGGCCTTAATTTGTTTATTCAACCATAGCTGTGATACTGATATTTTCAACTCCACTTAAGACAGACAGTTCTGCTGGAGATACAAACATCAAGCATGCACTAGCTTGATGCGTATTTGACATACAAAAAAATGTATACTAGTCCAAAATCAGAACAGGACAGCTCAGCATTCAATAACTGCTGGGATTAAAAAGCACCTTTCTTTGTTCTTTCTATAACTACATTTTTACTGAAAATGAGGCATGAGTTTTTTTTCTCAACCTAGTTTAATTTTCCTACCTCTGTGAAAGTTGAAAACATGATATAGGCAAAGGGTATGGGACAAACTGCTTYACAGAACATGAACAACATGGCAAGAGAACTCAGATTGAAAGAGGAAGCCAAAAGAGGAAACAGAAGACTGGGAACTCAGTCAAGGGTAGGATCGAGCAAAGAGAGTATTCCAATTTCCAGAATGATATTTGGTTATTATCTGTATGGACATTTTAAGAAAAGATATTCTGGGTGATGATGTGACTTAAGACCTCTTGTAATTCCTTGGAAAAGATACTCTCTTTTCTCAGCTAGGCTCTTGGCAAAGGAAGAAGATAAGTCATAAGACAAGCCYGGCTTGTGCAATATTTACCTACACTGTTCTACAATTAGTTAATAGTGGGATGCATCTTTATTAGTTCTGCCCACCCAGAAAAACAAGGTGACTACAGTCAGTAACAAACATGTGGGCATCCTATAAGAAAAAGCAAATAGATGAATCTGAAGGTGACTCCTGAATGTGTCTAACTATCTAGCTCTTCCCACTAGACATTCAAAAAAAATCAGCAAGAATCAAATCCTGTCTTAAAAAGAAACATATTCAAAAAAGGAGATAAAAGAAAGYATACATCTTGGAACATCTTTCTGTGTATAGCTGCTAAATCTCCACATCCATACACATCTGAAGGTACCTGTTTGGTGTCTGCATATTGAGACCAAAGATTTACTGCAGCAGTCAGTGGAATCAAAGGTTCTAAAACATTCAAAACACAAATTGATAACGATGCATCTCGGCTCCTTTGCTTCTCTCTGTGTGAAATTCAGGCATCTGTCTCACACTTCCCATCTTCATCAGGCTGTATTTTTGTGTGCTCTAAACACATCTATACACAACCAAGCCAAAGGTTTCTCCTAAATAGCTCTGGCTCCCCCAAATTCATTCCCAYCACATGAACCGAAGCTCTGGGCCCGTCTCAAAGAGAGCGGGGCTTCCCGCAGAGCCCCACTGCCAGAGCCTCCCGGGCCACGAGGACTGACACGTTCCTCCGCCGGCATTACCTGGGTCGCGGGGCCAGAAAGCCAGGGAACGTGTAACAGACTGAGCCCTTGCCGCGTTGCAAGAAAAGGTGAATTGTCAACAAACATTTCCTACATCTGATATCTTTTGTATGGAGAGCTACGCTTTTAATAAAGAAGTAGCTGCCACTGCTGAACGATTAATCAATACCGGTAAGCTGACATCTTAAGAACTTGCTGAACTAAAGCTTTTCTTTTCCTCCTGCATTTACAAATAAAGTGCTCACTATTTGACTAAAGCCTGTCTACTTGACTGGAAAATATCAGAGTCCTATTTAAATGACATTTGCAGAGAATGAGATTTTATCCTGGTCGCTGCTCCTTATCGCTAATAATAACATCAGATTAGTGGATTTAGGCCAGCCGAGTAGCAATGCCTTTTCTGATCCCTTCTTAAAGCAGCTCTTTCCATCTGTCTAGCCAAGCTTTCCTCTGCTTGTATGGGCCAACGATTAGGTCTTAAATGAAGCTTCAATTGATACCATGTGGGATATCTATACAGAGGTTCTTTGTGTTGCTAAATTCCATCCAAGACATTTATCAACTCTGACTGCTGCTTACTTAAAAAAAAAAAAAAAAAAGGATATTTACAGGTGTAAACATTCTTACACTCTGTTGCCTTGTTGAATAATAATAGTAATAGACAATCTGATTTTAAAAATGCATAATGTGATTCAAGATTTATTTTCCAAAGGCACGCAAAAGATGCAGGATCAGATACTAAGCTGATGTTAAATAACATGACTCAGCTGCCCACTGCTGAGTACCTGATGCCTGAATTTCCGCACATGCAGAATCCGACCCGCAGTCTGTCGGTGAACGAGTCACTGACGTTGCAGCACAGCGTGCCTCCTTAGCAGCACTGCTTTTAAATCCGGGCTTTAGACGAAGTGACTGAGCAGTGTGGGTGCAAACAGACAACACACCCACAGTACAGTAAAACTTTTTTAAAATGTTGATTATTGCTTTTGTCATCATTGTTCTTATTAGTAGTTGAGTTTAGCAGCATAAGCAAGCTGTAAAATCTAAATGCCAAATGCTCTCAATAAAATTATAAATTTGCCAATTATAAAGCAAATCTACATTTTATTCCCTCCCTCCTTTTTTTTTTTTTTTTTTTTTTTTTAGTTCATTTTGTATTCCTAGCTACAACACTTACAGTATGTTAATAACTGACATTTCCTCTTCTTAATACATAATGCAGGCCTGACAACTGCTGTGTGCTAAAGATAAGATGTGAAACCAGTAGTTCTCATAAGAAACCAGTGTTTCTAGATCATGCAAATCTCCTAACTCCCGTGCTTGTTTAGTTTTTAACAAGGTCTTGCTAATTCCTAACCTTGACCAAAAAAAGTGTTTCCACATGGCAGTCAGACTCATGCACACAGAAAGTCACTTGACTTAATCAAGCAATGGTGGAGACATGAAATGAATATTTAGCAAGGTCAAAGTCAGACTGTTCTTTAAGAAGCAGCAATTGCTGACAGTTGAATGAACAGCACACAAATCTGGGATTCTATTTTTAATACCTACATATTTTTACTGTTTGTCATCCTGTTAACAAAATTACATTAAAACACAATATTAGAAATCTAAGAACATTTTTATGGAAAGGATACAATCTGCTGTATATTTATGCATGTCATAAAGTCCATAATGTATCTTGCATGAGACCATTTATCTTCATTTCATAGGGTCACAACAAGTACACGCTACTTTTCCTTCAGGAAGCCTGTGGCATGTTGAGGCAGGCATCAGTCATAATAAAATGCAAAAAGACAAACTTATTTCATTAAAAAAAATAGTGCATGAAGTAAAATGGAAAACTTCAAATTTTTTAATTAACAGGATTGTGAGTGCTGCTTATCTTTGAAAACAGCAAATTGGAATTAATCACATTTCAAGACCAAGTTAATATTCTTCCTCTTCTACAAAAATGACTGTGATTGATCTAAATCTAGTTATTTCATGCAGAACTAGGTTAAATACTGTGGGGATCTTTATGACCACACAGAAAGCATTATCATGACAGACTACATTATTGTATTTCTATTGCCGGGTAAACCACAGCCAGTCCAACTGCAAGCTATCAAATCAGGAAAAAATCCTAATCTTAAATAGAAAATGTTGGTTTGGTCAAGTTTTCGCATGAACCAATTCCTGAATTTACTCTGCTGCTCAGAACAGTAACAAGCTTGTCCATCACATTCATTTTYCTTAGTGAGCTGGGCTGCAGTGAGGGCACCACTGAGCTGAGGACATCTCACCTGGCAGCACCCAGCTAGGGGACCACTCTGAGGACCTCCTGGCTGCTCTCATCTCCAAGAGTAACAGCCTCCACTTGGAGAAGACAGCAAGCACACAAGGTGCTCCTACACATGATTACTTCTGTCCTGGGGAGCGCGACAGCAGCCTGCTACATCTGCTCTGGATCTGGTGAGGACCGAGAGATACTAGGCATACCTCTGTGAGGGAAGACAATCTTCAGTCTCTGTGAGGTCTCCTAGAATGGGCAACTGAGCTCATACATTCAAAACTAAATATTAGAATTGATATCATCACACATACATACGTACATATTATATTATATATATTCATGCACATACAGAGATTTATATAGATATACCCCACACAAATATACATTTTTTAAATATATGTGTATAAAATTTCTGTAAATTACCACGTGCAGAAGCATGCTGTGTATCTCTGTACATCTGTAAACCATTTCAACACTGTGACTATCCAAACACTGTTAATGTCTTGGTACTTTGGGATAATGAAGAGTACTAACAGTACAATAATTTATGACCAACATCACTCCGAGCCTTTTCTGGCATTCGTAGGTATAGCTCCTGTGTAGTCTAACTGTCATCATTTAACATCATACCAGTTCAGTAGCCTGAGCTCATGGTTTATCAACTGTGATGAGCTCATGGTTTATCAACTGTGAATGAAGGCCATTCTTGCTTGCTCATCAAAAAAGATCCACCTACTATCAAAGACAGAGATCTATACAACATAAGAAGAATTGGCACTAAACCCTTGTTTTAAGAGAAGTTGGTGACCAGGTAAACAGTATCTGATTTGGTAAGCCTCACAGTTAGACACTACGACCACAGCTCCCACCATTTCTCTGACCAGTGTGATACCATTTTTTCTCCCTTAATTCAGTTTTGTATAAAGTCTTAAAGAAATTTCCTGCTATCAAGAAGGCAATTGCAGGGTATGTGGTTATCTGAAGATAATCGAATTCCTGGAGGAGCAAAGGTCCTCATGTGTACATTTATTTTTTTTTTTCTTTCTTTTTCTTTTTTTTTTTTAAGGCTCCTTAGGGGGTGATTTTCTCACAGTAATCACACACACACCCTATATCCTTTCCTGCCTTATTGCTTAATTAGCTACCAGATGAAATGCAGTTCTGTTTGCATCAACTTTATGTCTATCGTAATTGCCCCGAGTTGCAGTTCCAMGACGAAAAACTGGATCAAATAACTACATATATTTTGTTTGATTAATCATGAAAAAATCATTAAGGGATTAAAGTAAAACCATTTTACTCTTGTTGATCATGTTCAGCAATTTGAAATTATTTTATGATCCTGATCAATGTAATTAATGAGAATAGCTGTTAATTAGTTACACTAGCAGGTGGGCCATGAAAAATGTATTCACTTAATACCATAGAATATCATACCATTAGAATTTGCATTGATTCTATAGTGCTCACAGAATAAGAGTTTAAAAACTTCTCAGGATTGGGCTTTTTGAACTTTCAGTGTGCACACAGGTACTCAGTGACATAAAATTACTATCATAAAGCCAGCACAGAAACACAGCCGTTTGGAGACTTAAGAACAAAATCAAACATTCTTCTTTTTGTGATTGTCGTCTTTATGACAAGTCCCTACACCGACTCTCACAGCAAACCCTACTGGTCCGTCAGGARCAAAACACGTTTCAAAGGAGCTAGGGCTTCGCTCTCAGCATCTTGATAATTCACTCACTCTCATCTGGTCTTTTTGAGCGTTTCTAGTCTCTCTCCCTAAGGAGAGGGTGTTCTTCAAGAGAAAGAAGCTCTTGGGTGTGTACCTGGGACACACAATACAAGTATGAACTGCTTTGCAGGATTATGTAGCTAATTAGCAGTCCTAAGGCTTTAACAGCAGTTTTGAATGTCATGGGGCCTGTGRGGGATCTCGTCCCCATCCCCAAGAAATACAGACAGTACTGGAATGCAGTCTCATATTTTCTTTTTAAGAAACAAATGCGGAAAAAGGTCAAAGTGAATTTCGGAAAAATACGTGTATTATATAGCACATACCACCTGGTTTTGCATTTCGTATAGAACTAGAGCAGATAGTGTAATGTTAGGCACGCATGCGGCTGCAATTCCTCACCAGCCAGCTTTCAGATTGGGGCTAAACGCTCTAGCAACCGGACAGAACAAATCGTCTCACAGAGGCAGAGTCCATTTCTGAAGCCTATCAATCTATTTAGGAGATGATGCAGAGAAAGGGAGGCCTGAGCAGGTTCACAGACCAGGCAGGACAAGGGCGGGAGGAGAGGATCCACCACAGCACAAAACTTTTGACTCCTTTTTTCCAACAAGGCGGCCGTGGTGAAAGCCAATCTTAGCTCTGCTTGCTCTGCAGCCTGCTTTGTCCACAGGCATGCAGAGAAGGTATTTTTCCCCTCTTTCTCATGTTAATCTCTACTTATATGTATATGAACCTACATATAAATCTCCCTATGAAATTTGTTTGGGAATTCCTCCTTTCATTTATAGACAACTATTCGGTGTACATATGGCGAAGCAGTGTCTGATAGCCATTAAACTTAAAATATTCCTTTAAAAACATATGACTGCCAGCTAATAAAATAGTCAAACATTCACAGCTCTATGCTTAAATATTAAATAAGTGCATTAGAAATAATRATTTCAACTGACTATTTGGAGTTGAAGAAATTATTCAAGATTAGACACCACCTCCAAGGCAGAAATAGGTTAACAGGGAGAGTTCCTAGCCGTACACCTGGATGTGAAATTATTTCATTTACTGCTGGTCAGGAGCCTCCAGGTGAGCTTGATCCCCTGATCAATCCCAGACTTGCTGGGTCAGCCTACAGATATCAACTATACTGTTTGCAGAGGCCGTTTTTTTTTTTTTTTTTTTTTTTAAAAAAAACACTATTAGCACAAGAAAGAAGGTAAGGGCTTCTTTGAAAAAGACTCACATAGCGATGAAGGAAGGGACAGCAGAGGAAAACTAGTATTATAAACCTTAGGAGTGACCAACCACACAGGAGTCTACTTTTAGTGGGGCTCAAGTTGAATGAGCTCTTCTATGGCTGTGACGTCTCATTAGCAGGGGTAAAAGGAAGGCTATTTTAGAGAAAGTACTCCTCAACAAACAGACAGCAGCTGCCCTGTTTCTTTCTTAAAAACAAAAAACAAACAAACAAAAAAAAGGAAGAGTAAACCATTATTTCTATAACATCTTAATGATAACCCCAGTGGACTGGATCCAGATTGTGAGGAATCACCCTCAGTCTTACCTGCTGGTTCCAGCACTAAATATTCCATGTACATAACTGTCGGCTTGAGCCGGTGTATATTGGCCTCTTCAGATGAAAGAAAATTGGTGTCGGCAGCCTCCTGAGCACATTTTAATAATCAGCCTGATCATGGGTGCATGGCAGCTGCTCGATTGATGGTGTTAGACAGCGAATAAAGAAAGATGCCAGCAGTGCCCTCAGATCTGACATAACGAGGGAAACATCAGTCATTTGGCTAAAAGGCTCATAAAGGCTCCATCAGCTGTGACACAGGAGTCTGTCTTATGCAAAGCTAATGAGGAAATGTGGCAGTGTTAGCATTCTCTTTAGACAGTAACAAGTTGCGAGTGAGCTGCATTTTAGATGAAAAATCCAGTTGAAAACAGAGCAGTTGTCGTGATCTTTGCCTAAATAATATGCTGATGTCTGGGAAAGACTGTTTGAAATCAAAAGATTCTGAAGGGGTTTTATGGCAGCCATTCCCAGTCCCAGTAGTCTGTATGTTGATACTGTGCCTATCAACGCCAGCACGTGAGGCTTATCTCATCTGACCAGACCTTGACCAGCCTCACCAAGCATCTCACGGACTTGCATATACTATTCTCTTTAATGCTGGGAACCACCAGCATTTAGTGATCAGTCCATTGATCACTAAAGTTTGGGCACAAATGACAGGGCTTCCTAATTTATCTCCAGAGACCTGGATGGGGACATAGTGAGGACAACTGCATAACCCAGTCCTGCACCGGTCTGCGGCTTTACGCATCTCAAGAGTTTTGGAAACAATACCTTGAAGTCATTTGAGAACAATGCCCATCTACACTACGTGAATATTTTAAGACAGTCATCTTGCAGGATGGTATGAGCARCTAATGCAGCCCTTGTATTGGGTTGCAGAGTCAGACTGAGAGTGAAGAGCATAGCCAGGAGCTGTCAGGAGAGCTGCTCTGCAGAGTAAGGTAACAGGAGGGAAGAAGAGACTCACAGATGAACTTTCACTTTCAGTCAAATTTCCATCTAACAACTTCCAGTTCAGCTTCCTATCATGCTGATATATTGTACTAATTATAAAAATGACCTTCTCCYCTTCTACTTCTTTTTCTTCCTACCACTGCTTCAGTCAATAGATTTACAGTCTAGTGTTATTTCTGTGTATGCCATGAGAGCCATTCCAATAGCAACAGGGCATTATGAAAAAATAGTCAAAAGGTAATTAGAAATCTTGCTGAAATGTTATGTTTGTTACGTGAGAATTACAATGAATGATTCAATGAGCCTCAAAGTTCATCCTTAACATTGATAAGTGGGTCTCTGCCAACAAATGCACAGCTGGTGACAGCAGGGATTCAGGGCTTGGGAGGGACACACACTTCTAAGGCAAAATTGGAGACAGGGATTAGAATCAGAGAAAACAAAGGAGGTCTTTTATTCCTGGAAATGTTAAAGTAATTTTTCAGTGGCAAAGGAAATGCCATTTTTATAGCACATACCTAATCTTTTCCTTAGTTTTGATAGCAGATCTTTAGCTACACAGGTAGCAAGTAGGTTTCTAACATTAGAACAAGAAAACAGCAGTAAGGTTTTCTGACTTTGTTCCTCAGTCACAGTGGTACTACATCACATTGCGTTTAGCCTGTGGTGGTCTTGGGCTTATCACTTAGTCCACCTGTACCTCTAGCTCCAGCTGACAAAGCAATAGAATAATAGAAGAATGTTGGTAAGTCTGGCTGATTTGGTACTGAAAGAGCTGCCAGGTYGGAGATCCTAGCACGCCAACAAGCAATTGCAGATGTGCAGAAGTTTCACACAAGCCCTAACACTGTACTCCAGACTGTTCCAGCACAAAGTTACCCAGCTAATCACAATAATATGCAATGTAACCTGCACGAGAAAGCAATCTCTTTAGCTAACTTCTTCTCTCAAGAGGTTGTCCCCAAGTACTCTCAACTGCTATAAATAATCGGTTCCATTTTTATTAGCGGTCCATCTCAACTGATTTTTACCAGTCCTCTGAATGACCACTTATAAGTCTCACTCATGGACCATAGCTGTTATTAAGGTTAATTAATTAATGTTTGTGAAGCCTGTTGAGATTCTAGAATGAAAAGTGCTAAACTGTACATTAGTGTTTCAYTGTATATTAGAAGAGAAGAAAAAAAGACATTTTCATGTGAAAATTATTCTCTGGCCTCTTTTTAGACGTATGTGCTGTAAGGTAACTTCATCGAACTGCTTTCTTTGCAGCAATGACTTGCAGACTGTAATATCTTTCCTGAGAAGAGACTTTAAAACTGCACCAGCACTTTGGAACACCCTGTCGGCATCGGAGAGTTACACTGCAAATGGCCTAAGTGCATGATTTTTTAACAATAGGGCTTTATTTCTGCTGAAACTTAATATCACTGACGTATTTTGTTGTTTTATCTGGCTTCATTTGCACTTTTATTTGCTTGGTAATGCAGCTTTGCCAAGTTATACTAATATAAATTATAGATTATTGTATTGGGACACATTCTTTTTTTTTTCAGCTTATATTTTAGAGCTACACAATTTGTAAGTGGTATTCTTCTCGGTTTACTTTCCACAATATGGTATAACCGGCTTGCCATTTAGTATAATGTATTAGGTTAAGGATATGTAGCACCTAGTTTGTGAGAAGCYGGTGAAATTTTCCTGAGAAATAAATGCATGCCCTAAAGCCATTTTCGCAAAGCACTAAATGGTAAACAATTACAATGCTTATGCTAAGCTCCATGTTAACAGCTACATGTATTAAAGACTGACATACACAACATTGATACAGCAATGACTGTACGTAACGTATTTAAAACTGTATTTCAAAGCCTGCAACATGCCAACATGCAAATTAATAAATTCTTCTTTCCAAATGTCACCRGCATGGTGATTTCCTGCCAGCCTGAGCATCATTCTCCTGAAGCAGTAGAAGTAACACAGTCAATCTCCTCTGAATCCTATCTCCCCTGCTTCCTGCAGGGTCCCTGGGAGTTTATGATTCATATTCAGAAAGCTGTATGCAGTAGCCCTTTGGGGATGTATATTAATGAAGAAATTTTCTCACGCCAGAGCTGCCTCTTTATTGGAGTACGAAGGGTACAGTCTGTTCTGAGCGGCTTTTTAATTTCTCATAATTAACCCTGCCAGAATTAACATCGGTGGCATCACTGACAGCAAATTAAAGAAGCCACATCAGCAGAGTTAAAGCTTTTCCTCTCTGTCTTTCCCTCCCTTTTCATYCTTCCCTTCCCCTATTTTGTGTGTGTTTAAAGAAGAAAGTTCTCAGTGTCCGTTAAGACGATCATCTTGTCGTTGCACCAAGAGCCCTGCTGGGGTAGGTATGATTAGAGCATTTTCTGACTTCCCTGCCGCTAATACCAACCAATTTCAGCTCTTAGCTGGCCATGTGCCATGTAGATACGTGGCAAAGATCCACRGTTTCAGTTTCCTGCGCTCCATGAGGTACAGTGGTTCACCTGATCTCCACCGCGAGCCGGGGGAACCGAGATCTAAAGCCCATTGCCGCGCTCAGACAGTCTTTTCTACTAACAATGTATTAAAAGACAGATCAGCTGTGCTTTGAGCCTCTTTAATCTAGCTTCATATCAGTCCCTTTTAAACACCCCCGGACAGATGATGAAAACAGACTACGAACACCAAGATATCCAAACAAACATTTTTCCTTCTTCCATTAAGCCAGAAAGAAACGCGTTAAGTTTTGATATTCCTGTAGCCACCTAAATCAAAAATTTCACACAAGGAGAATACAAGGGTTATCAGTCTCCTCCCAGAGTTTTTCCAGCGCACATCTAAGAGGAGAGAGGGATTCAGGAGAAGGCCTGACAGGGTGATTTCTGTTCAGAAGTACAGCGCAAGCCCACCCGCTCCATGTGAACGCTCTGACAGCCAGGGCTTCACAGGTCAGACCTAGACTGGTTTACACAAATATTTTCCCCCTTGTTTGATCTTTGGTGAAAAGTGACAAACTATAAAGTTGAAAGGTCTATCAAAGCCAAGATATGATAAGACTGCTGCTGTTAGAGTCTCACAGCAAGCACCAGTGGATGAACTAAGAACAGCACTATTCATTCATCTATCTACCAATTCCTGGGTAAATCATATTTATTGATCCTCTTATTCCCTTGGTCTAATCATAGCTTTTCTTTACCAGTGAATGAAACTTGTGATGATGCTCACTTTGCTTTCTACAGGGAAGAACTAGGCTGCACACATCTTTCTGCTGAATCATGCCATAAGCTGATGGTTTTAATAGCCTACTAGGAGAATTTCCAGTACTACTCTGCTGCTCTGCACTTGTTTCTTTTTTGCACTGTTTTCTTGCCAGGGACCTTGTGTTGCACCCTAGTTGCAACCTCCAAGCACCAAAACACCTGCCTGGACTTCAGAACACTCCTATAAAGAAAGATGCAAATTTTGGCAGAACATGGTCTGCATCTTGTCCTCCACCAATTACCTGGAATGATGTTACTGTATCATGTCAGTCTGAAAAAGCCTAAATTCACAAAGCCAATAACATTTTCAGAGAGATCTGGTGGCTAAAGAAGCAGAATAGGGATTTCCATCAATAGGTGGCAGAAGTCAGGGAAAACACAATGGTTTCGAGCAAGAACGTGACAGCTAATGGAGCTGCACGCACACGTCCCTCGGCAAACTACAGATTGCATTGTAACGCACTGCGGTTGGGGTAGCGTTGGAAACATGCCAGTGCAACCAGAACGATGATATGCTCCTTGCGTTGTCATCCAACTTGATGGGCACTGCTCGAATACAATCTGTGAGTAATTTTAGTTTGCCACAGAGACCACCGGAGGGTAAGAATCTGATTTACATTCAGTGGCCTGAAAGGTCACAACAATGATGGGACTGCAGATTACTTGCAGATATGACAGCAGTATCAACTGTTTGAGACTATAAAATTAAGTGCGTGTGTGTGTATATGTGCGTGTCTGTATATAAAAATATACATATAGTCCTGTGAGAAGAAAACTAAACAACTGCTAAATAACTTTATGCAAACCAGGAGACAAATGGATTTTGCAAAAGGTGTCACTGAGATGTCTTCAGATCGGTTTACTTTATTAAAGCACTAAAAAGCAGACAGCTAGTGCAATGCTGGCACACAAAGAGGAAGCAGAAGACCAATACAACTGACGCGAACAGTCTTTGGTACGCTACAAGTATCCTACGTTTCTGGGTGCAGTACTCAGGACAGAGTCAGGCCTGATTACCTTGTATCAGCTACAAAGCCCAGTAACTATGTAACCAACCTTGCTGACTTGCAATATGGAATTACCATTTCATAATGAAGAACTGTGGTAAAGTGATAATCACCTCAGTGATAAAGTACTTCTGTGATAAAGTAATAATGATAAAAACTACTGCGCAACGACAGGTGGAACTAATGCTGGTACTTGCTAATGAAAACTATGAGGGAGTAAAATTCAAGAGTTGGATCATAAGCCGGACTTTTGTTAGGAAATGAATTAAAGTAAGATTATGGCATACGGAATAGAACAAGAGTTCTAAATTTTTCATAATTAGGGAAGCATAACAACCTTGAGGGGAATGAGGATAGRATAGCACTGCTACCATGAACACAGCTCACAGTGGAAGGAGGAAGGTATTTGGCAACRATATACTGAAGTCCTACCTGAAAGGCAGGAGGAAATGAGCAGAACCAAACATGCTCAGAACACAGGCTCTTGGAGTGGATATAATCTCTGCGTGACCTTAATTACTTTTGTGAGGATATCAGTTTGGCTCATCAGTAAATTGTCTTGCACATGATTGCAGTCCTGGACCAYGGCCTTGTCTTCCTTTAACTTCCCTAATACTTCCAAAAGCCTGAAAGACACTGGGCGCTTCAGTCAGCTCCCAGCTTCCTCCCAGGAAACCCTACAGCTGAGCAGACCATCAGCTGCCAGGGAATTCCAGCACTGAAAGTCTTGAAAAGTCCTCACGTAACTGTGAGTCATTTCCATTGGGCAGCCAGATACTCACACATCTTTCTGAGCTGGCTTCCAAAGTTTATGACTGTTTCCATCATCAATACATATCTTCTCAAAGGTCTGCAGATGGACAACCTAGCTTGGAGTGCTGGAGCATAACAAGCCAGGAGAGAGGGAAGGCACATTAAAAGGAAGAGCCAAGCAGTGCTCCGAGAGACTGGGAAGGAGTTTAGAGCTCAGTGCAGACAAACCTTCAAAACCGTTCATTCCGAGTGTGGCTGCAGTAAAAGGAAAAGCAACAAGGACACAGAGAGGCTTCAACAAAGGGCTGGAATACAAATCATAGGAAGTGAGATTATTTCTGTAATAACCACCTCACAACCAGAATCCCAGTATTAAGCCCCACACAGGTAAGTTGGTTTTACTGTAGACGGGGTGCCACTTTGAGTACCCAAGGTGGTTCAAGGTTTTTAAGAAGATTTGTTATCAAGACAGGCCAACATGACTGAATTTATTCTTGCTAGGAAAGAGATAACTTTGAAATGACTGAACAGAACTATTGCATTTCCTATTAGGAACACTTTGAATACAGCAGAGGCAGCAGGAGGAGGGGGAGAACCTCTTCAACAGCAGTTAAGAAAAAAAACACCCAAAATAAAAGCAAAACAAAAGTACAGATATCATTTCACATTTGGAAATAATGAGCCAATATCTGCTATCAGTGACAGCTATGAAATGCACACTGACTTCAATGAAGGCTGCAAGTGTGCATCTAATTGAGGAATCTGGATCACAAAACGTAAGGAAAATCATTTCGCTCAGAGTAATGAATATGCTATATTATGCTGCCAAGTAATATTATTGCCACAAAGTCTCAATGAGTTTATGAAACAGATTGATATTTTTATTAGTGGAGAGTAGATTGAAAGACAGAGTGACAAAACAAAATGAGGATGAAAAAAAGGTAAAAGCAAGCAAGCTTACTGGGCCAAATGGCCTTTTCATGTCCATAAATTGCTAAGTGTATTTCTAATTAATTTCTCCATTCAAACAGCCAGAAATAAAGAACAGAGGCTTTTGAGCATGCTGTGAACTYGGGAGAGACTCTGTAGACTTGGACAAATAATAGCATAAAATGGTTTATGAAACCAGAGGGTTTATGGTCTATAAATAACTTCCAYGTATTTTTATTCTTTACACGTACAGTATTACTGAGGACTGGATGATAGCTTTTCACTGCTGCCTGGTTGACTTCTTCCACATACACACCCAAGGTAATGACGATATTGATCCTGAAGAGACATTTTTTGAGACAGAAAGAAAAGCTGCACAACTGAGCTAATAGAAAGGACCCAGCAACTTAGTGGTAAAGCTGTGGTCCTTTAGGTGAATAGCAATTGGCTACACAGTTTAAAACCTGCATCCTAATATCTTCAGGGGTCTGGGACAAGGCAGRGGCGGGAGGAAGAAAAGGAGTAAGACATCTAAAAGATGACTTAGGGCACTCACCGCCTTTAATGGCCCTTCAGATAGCCACCATTTACATTTTTAACAATCCAAATATTATTTAAATATAGAACTGTAAGATATGCATGTTCTTCAGTGTAAACAAGAGCCTCACTCTGATCAGAAAATGTTTCTGWTCTTTAGGACTTCAGCATGCTTTTATTTATTTATTTATTTATGGCTAAATGTGCAATTCAAAAYGTGCCTAATTCCTGAAATCCATATATGTGACACTGCCTGGGTTTCCATGACTACTGCTCTGAAAACCATATTAATTATTCAAGAGGTCCATGCCTTTCTCCCTGCGCTCCATAAGGAATGCCGGGAAGCACTGTCTGCCTTTACAGAGCAATACAGATATTTAAAAGGACTGCAAGCCTGGCTCTAAATACCACAGATATTTTCTTACAGCACTATGACATCTATACGATAAGGCCCATAAATATTAAACATTCCAGTATATTAGTGTAAAAAAATATTTTTAAAAAATTTAAAAAGCCATCTTCTGCTTTTCTTAGCCTGTATTTCAACAGTCTTCAAAAAGATGCTTTAATTGTTGTCTCTGTTTATCATCTGAATACAATCCTATTTTCAAGAAAGTCAACTAGCTTACATGCAGTTGGGATTAATTGTCTGTGTTTTTCTAAAGGATGTAGTTTCAAACTGTAAAACTTGCATTAAATCAAATTCCTCCCATCGGCTGTGACTAAGCATCTGTTTGCCATATCTGTTGATCTCTGTGCACTTTGATAACCACGACCAGGGTGAGGAACGCTCTTCGCGGCCGGCCTCGTCCGAGCGCCC